>NC_048587.1:48311973-48474473 GCF_013265735.2 Oncorhynchus mykiss | reverse complement strand
AAGCCAATCAGAGGTTAGTATACTGTATGGCGTAGTTAGCTATGACTCCCACTCAGCTAAGAGAGAGAAGATTTAGGAGATTATGTTTGTGTGGTTGGAGCTGGAGATACTGAATGAATCACTAAATGAATATATATAATCACTGAATGAATATATATATATATATATATACAGTTGAAGTCAGTATTCTACATACACCTTAGCCAAATACATTTTAACTCAGTTTTTCACAATTCCTGACATTTAATCCGAGTAAAAATTCCCTGTCTTGGGTCAGTTAGGATCACCACTTTATTTTCAGAATGTGAAATGTCAGAATAATAGTAGAGAGAGAGAATGATTTATTTCAGCTTTTATTTCTTTCATCACATTCCCAGTGGGTCAGAGGTTTACATACATTATATTAGTATTTGGTAGCATTGCCTTTAAATTGTTAACTTCGGTCAAACGTTTTGGGAAGCCTTCAGGTTTGTAGGCGTCCTTGCTCGCCCACACTTTTCCAGTTCTGCCCACACATTTTCTATAGGACTGAGGTCAGAGCTTCGTGATGGCCACTCCAATACCATGACATTGTTGTCCTTAAGCCATTTTGCCACAACTGTGGAAGTATGCATGGTGTCATTGTCCATTTGGAAGGCCCATTTGTGACCAGGCTTTAACTTCCTGACTGATGTCTTGAGATGTTGCTTCAATATATCCACATAATTGTCTTTCCTCATGATGCCATCTATTTTGTGAAGTGCACCAGTCCCTCCTGCAGCAAAGCACCCTCACAACATGATGCTGCCACCCCCGTGCTTCACAGTTGGGATGGTGTTCTTCGGCTTGCAAGCTCCCCTCTTTTTCCTCCAAACATAATGATGGTCATCATGGCCAAACAGTTCTATTTTTGTTTCATCAGACAAGAGGACATTTCCCCAAAAAGTATGATCTCTGTCCCCATGTGCAGTTGCAAACCGTAGTCTGGCTTTTTTAGCAGTGGCTTCGGAGTTGTTTTGGAGTAGTGGCTTCTTCCTTGCTGAGCAGCTTTTCAGGTTATGTCGATATAGGACTCGTTTTACTGTGGATATAGACACTTTTGTACCTGTTTCCTCCAGCATCTTCACAAGGTCCTTTGCTGTTGTTCTGGGATTGATTTGCACTTTTCGCACCAAAGTACGTTCATCTCTAAGAGACAGAACGCGTCTCCTTCCTGGGCGGTATGGCAGCTGCGTGGTCCCATGGTGTTTATACTTGCGTACTATTCTTTGTACAGATGAATGTGGTACCTTCAGGCGTTTGGAAATTGCTACCAAGGATGAACCAGACTTGTGGAGGTCTACAATATTTTTCTGAAGTCTTGGATGATTTCCTTTGATTTTCCCATGATGTCAAGCAAAGAGGCCCTGAGTTTGAAGGTAGGCCTTGAAATACATCCACAGGTACACCTCCAATTTACTCAAATTATGTCAATTGGCCTAAGACATACAGTAGGCTCAGCTCTAAGACATACAGTAGGCTCAGCTCTAAGACATACAGTAGGCTCAGCTCTAAGACATACAGTAGGCTCAGCTCTAAGACATACAGTAGGCTCAGCTCTAAGACATACAGTAGGCTCAGCTCTAAGACATACAGTAGGCTCAGCTCTAAGACATACAGTAGGCTCAGCTCTAAGACATACAGTAGGCTCAGCTCTAAGACATATAGTAGGCTCAGCTCGAAGACATACAGTAGCCATGCTGGAAACACTCGGTTGGTTATTTTTGTTGAATATAAATACCATGCTAACCTAGCTAAGCGGCTAGTCATCAAGCTAACAAAGGTTGTCCCAGATGAGTTTTGCAATGGAGCCCTCTTGTCTGGAGAAGTAAATGAATGGTTCCAGCGCTGTAGGAGCTGTATCTACTACGCTTTGTTTCAGGGCAAACTGGATCACTCAGAGTTCCAATACGGCTATTGTTTGCTTGCCAAGGATTATAGGCTTGAGGTGGCTTCCTTGATCGCGCAAGTCGTGAAATGTTTACCTTTTCTCCGCCAGTGGCTGGACGGCGTTCGCACTTATTGGATGCATGTCCTTCTTGTTGTTTGTTGTTATCTGACTGGTTGGGGTTGCACAGAGTTCATTCGCCAGGGGAGCCATCTCCTACCTCTCCTCCCCCATATGATAGAGGAGTCGAAGGAGCACAGCAAGAGGAGTATGGCAATCAAAGATGGTCGCATGTCACGAGCCGTGGAAGCTAAAGGCAGCGGCCTCCCACAAAGCAGTCTACACTCCCAACGAGAGGCCCGGTGCGGATAAAAACAGCGAATAGTTTCACCATCCTGGAGCCTGATCTTCCTGCACCTTCGTCGCTGGGGGTTCCTGTGTCCTACTCCTACTCCTTCCCCTACGATTTTGAATTCAATGTCGGCAACCTTCCATCTCTGCTCTGGATCTAGTGGGGATTCTCTATCTGTCGTAGGCCTGCACCAGGCGCCGGGAGTTACGTGCTGAAGTTATCCTGCCTCTCGCCTGTCCTTAAAGGGTTCCCCGAATCTTGTGAAGCGAAGGAGGGGGCAGATTTCCTTGTCCTTCTCGCCAGCCGTGATTTTAGGCAGCTCCATGGTAAGAAATGTGACTGTTCCTGGTGCAAAAACAATGTCCTATTCCTGAGATTGAGTAAATCACATTACTAAACTGCTCGTGAATGTGCTATAGCAGGACATGGAAATCAATTCTATCGTAGTCCATGTGGCTTTTAATGACATTATGAAGGGCAGCTCTGAACAGTTGAAACTGGATTTTAAAGAGCTGATTGACTCTTTGCTAGACACTAATTAAAGACACATCCAATCTGGCCCTGTGCCCTCTCTGAATCGTGGCAGTGAACGCTTTAGCAGTATTCTTTATCTTCACAACTGGCTACATGATTATTGCAGCTCAATGGGTGTAACTTTTTTTGCCAGTTTTGATAACTTTTGGAAACAAAGCATATTTTATAAGGAGGATGGGATCCACCCAAATCATTTGGGTTCCTGGATCCTCTCACAACATTATAAGGCTGTGTTGAGACAATGACTTATCAATGACCCAAGCCCAGCTCAGTTAATCCCTACCATTGTGTCGCTGACTTGTCATAAGGCTTTAGCAAATAGACATTATACCAGGGGCGTTGGTAGACACAACGTAATGACCTAATTTATGTTCCTGTAACTTCCCTGAATGCCTCTGCTGATCCTGCTGCCATTGTATGCAGCAATCATGTACCTATGAACCAGATTCATGCTGTTATTCCTGAGGCAGTGTGCCCTAGTAGGAAGTCCACTGTGTGCAGCTCACCCTGCACTAACATAAATAACATGAGAATATCTACTTTGGCTAAGCTTCCCAGTAAAGCAATGAAAACAAGCAAGCATCCCAGAAAAGTGTTCAACATAGCCCACGTTAACACATGTTGTTTAAGAAACAAGGTTCATGACATTAATAACTTGCTAGTAACAGATGACATTCATATTCTGACTATCTCTGAAACTCACTTAGATAATACCTTTGATGATACAGCGATAGCAATACATGGTTATAACATCTACCGAAAAGACAGAAATGTCAATGGGGGCGGTGTTGCGGTCTATATTCAGAACCACATTCCTGTAAAGCTTCTCATGTTAAATACTGTTGAAGTAATATGGCTACAGGTTCATCTGCCTAACCTTAAATTACATTTTGGGAAAATAGGCAAACTCAGCTTAATCATTCATTGAATCAGATGGCTCATTCATCACAAAACCGACTGATATTGCCAACTACTATTTTTTCATTGGCAAGATTAGCAAACTTAGGCATGACATGCCAGCAACAAACGCTGACACTACACATCCAAGTATATCTGACCAAATTATGAAAGACAAGCATTATAATTCAGAGTTCTGTAAAGTGAGTGTGGAAAAGGTGAAAGAATTGTTGTTGTCTGTCAACAATGTCAAGCCACTGGGGTCTGACAACTTGAATGGAAAATTACTGAGGATAATAGTGGAAGATATTGCCACACCTATTTGCCATATCTTCGATTTAAGCCTACTAGAAAGTGTGTGCCCTCAGGCCTGGGGGTGGGCAAAAGTCATTCCGCTACCTAAGAATAGTAAAGCCCCCTTTACTGGCTCAAATAGCCAACCAATCAGCATGTTAACAACCCCTAGTAAAAACGTTTCTTCAAGTTTCTTCAAGTGCAGTCACAAAAACCATCAAGCGCTATGATGAAACTGGCTCTCATGAGGACCGCCACAGGAAAGGGAGACGCAGAGTTACCTCTGCTGCAGAGGATAAGTTCATTGTAGTCACCAGCCTCAGAAATGTAAGCGCAAATAAATGCTTCACAGAGTTCAAGTAACAGACACATCTCTACATCAACTGTTCAGAGGAGACTTTATGAATCAAGCCTTCATGGTCGAATTGTTGCAAAGAAACCACTACTAAAGGACACCAATAACAAGAAGAGACTTGCTTAGGCCAAGAAAAATTAGCAATGGACATTAAACCGGTGGAAATGTGTCCTTTTGTCACGTGTTCTCCCTCTCTGGCTTCTAGGTCACCAGGCTGCTCATTGTGGCGCAAACCTGTCCCCATTGTTACGTGCACCTGCGCATCATCAGACTCACCTGGACTCCATCACTTCCCTGAATGTCACTGCCTATGTTTCCTTCCCCAGGCGTTATTGTTTCTGTTTCAGTTTCATGTCTGTGCGTTGTTCGTGTCTCTTTGTATTATGTTGCGTTTGTTTATTAAAACACTCACTCCCTGAACTTGCTTCCCGACTCTCAGTGCACATCGTTACACCTTTGGTCTGGAGTCCAAATTGGAGATTTTTTGTTTCATCGCTGTGTCTTTGTGAGAAGTGGTGTGGTTGAACGGATGACCTCTGCATGTGTATTTCCCACCGTAAAGCATGGAGGTGGAGGTGTTATGGTGTGGGGATGCTTTGCTGGTGACACTGTCAGTGATTTATTTAGAATTCAAGGCACACACAGCATTCTGCAGCGATACGCCCTCCCATCTGGTTTGGGCTTAGTGGGACTATCATTTGTTTTTCAACAGGACAATGACCCAACACACCTCCAGGCTGTGTAAGGGCTATTTTACCAATAAGCAGAGTGATGGAGTGCTGCATCAGATGACCTGGCCTCCACAATCACCCGACCTTAACCAAATTGAGATGGTTTGGGATGAGTCAGACCGCAGAGTGAAGGAAAAGCAGCCAACAAGTGCTCAGCATATGTGGGAACTCCTTCAAGACTGTTGGAAAAGCATTCCAGATGAAGCTGGTTGAGAGAATGCCAAGAGTGTGCAAAGCTGTCATCAAGGCAAAGGGTGGCTATTTGAATAAATGTTGATTCGTTCAACACTTTTTTGGTTACAACATGATTCCATATGTTATTTCATAGTTTTGATGTCTTCACTATTATTCTACAATGTAGAAAATAGTAAACATAAACAAAAACCCTTGAATGGGGCTCCCGAGTGGCACAGCAGTCTCAGTGCAAGAGGCGTCACTACAGTAACCTGGTTCAAATCCAGGCTGTATCATATCTGGCCATGATTGGATCACATTTGGCCATGATCGCACAACTGGCCCAGCGTCGTCCGGGTTTGGCAGGGGTAGGCCGTCATTGTAAATAAGAATTTGTTCTTAACTGACTTGCCTAGTTAAATAAACATTTTTTTATTGTAGGTGTTCTAAAACTTTTGACCGGTAGTGTGTGTGTTATATTGTGTTTAAGTAAAGCCAGTGTGTTTATGTATGTGGATGACTCAACACTATACACGTCAGCAACTACAGACTGAAATGACTGAAACACTTAACAAAGAGCTGCAGTTCGTTTCAGAATGGGTGGCAAGGTATTAGTTAGTCCTAAATATTTCTAAAAATACAAGTATTGTATTTGGGACAAATCATTCACTAAACCCTAAACCTCAACTTAATCTTGTAATAAATAATGTGGAAATTGAGCAAGTTGAGGTGATTAAACTGCTTGGAGTAACCCTGGATGGTAAACTGTCATAGTCAAAACATATTGACACAACAGTAGCTAAGATAGGGAGCAGTCTGTCCATAATAAAACACTACTCTACCTTCTTAACAGTACTATCGGCAAGGCAGGTCCTACAGGCTCTTGTTTTGTTGCACCTGGACTACTGTTCAGTTTTGTGGTCAGGTCCCACAAAGAGGGATTTAGGAAAATTCCAATTGGCTCAGAACAGGGCACCACGGCTGACTCTTGGATGTACAAAGCGAGATAACATTAATAATATGCATGTCAATCTCTCCTGGTTCAAAGTGGAGGAGGGATTGACTTCATCCCTACTTGCATTTGTGAGAGGTATTTATATGTTGAAAGCACGAGCTGTCTGTTTAAACGACTAGCACACACCTCAGACACCCATGCATACTCCACAAGACTCTTCACAGTACTACATAGAGCAATGACTATATGTAACTCAATTCCACATCAGGTGATGCAAGCAGTAAAATTTGATTTACGAAACGGATAGAAATGCACCTTATGGAACAGCGTGGACTGTGAAGCAACACAAACATAGGCACAGACACATGCAGACACACACATGATAACATACACACTATACATACACGTACACATAGATTTTGTGTTGTAGATATGTGGTAGTGGAGTAGGGACCTGAGGGCACACACTTACTGTGTTGTGAAATCTTGTAAGGGCAGTCTTGTAATGTTTTTAAAATGGTATAACTGCCTTAATTTTGCCGGACCGCAGGAAGAATTGCTAATGGGGATCCATAATAAATACAAATACAAGTACATACAGTATGCTCAGCTCTAAGCCATACAGTAGCTCAGTTTATCTGCTGTAGCAGCCTGGTCTCATTGACTAGACGTAACATAGTAAATGTAAATCTTTGACACTCAAATTAGTATGATATGTTACGTTTGGTATTGTTACATAAGACAAGCAAAAAACAAAAGTACGGTGGTTGGTCAGGGTGGATGAGTTGATGTATAACACAAACGTCTAGCACGAGTTCAAATCTCATCACAGACAACTTTAGCATTTTATCTAATTAGCCATTTTTCAACTTCTTACTACTCTTTAGGTACTTTGCAACTACTTAGCATGTTAGCTAACCCTTCTCCTATTGCTAACCCTTTTATCTAACACTTCCCCTAACTCTAACCCTAACCTTAACCCTTTTAGCTAACCCTTCCCCTAACCTTAACCCTTTAACCTAACTCCTAAACTTAACACTAACCTTAACCCTAACCCCTAACCCTAACCTCTAGCCTAGCTAACATTAGCCAGCTAGCTAATGTTTTGTTACGTTTGGAAGTTTGTGACATATAGTATGTTTTGCAAATTCGTAACATATAATATGAATTGTAATTCATAGCATGTCATATGAAATGGATTATTAAATTAATACATACCATACGAAACGTAACATATCATACTAAATTGAGTGTCTTGGATTTACATACAGAATAATACAAAATGCTATGACAAGTTCAAAATCTGTTGTTCTGCCCCTGAACAAGGCAGTTAATCCACTGTTCCTAGGCCGTCATTGTAAATAAGAATTTGTTCTTAACTGAATTGCCTAGTTAAATAAAAGTTCAATTACATTTTTTAATAAAAAAAAAAAAATGAGACCAGGTTGGATGTAGGGTTAACATTGTCACACCACTCCATGCCAGTTTTACAGATATACTTTATGCTAGACTCCAGCCCATGTTTTACCAACAGCCCTCCCTACTCCTTCTCGCTGCCCATGGCCAGTGTTATTCCAAAATGCTGCTCATTAGGATATGTCCTGTGTAATCACCTTGACAGCTCATATACAGTAACAGTAAGAGACAGCCCATGGTATTAGATAGGAGATTAGCTGTGCCTCTGATTAGCATAGCCTCCATCACATGTAGGACAGACAGGAACCTGCTTGTACAGTCGAGATCTCTCACTGACCTGCTGCCAGGCTCTATCAAGTGGAACTAATTGATACACTATTGTTTATGGTAAACTGCCTCTCGAGGTATAAGGTTTCAAGTCAGTATGGTAAAGTAATATTCAATATTGAATTTTCAAGTGATGATAGGTTATTTGATTGATTGTTCATTGGATCATCCACATCACATTTTCAGTATTCAGCTCCTCTTCTGTGCTGTTTCTTGGGTTATGGTATTGATGTATAGAAGTACTAATGCTAGATGGGGAGAGAGGTTAAAGATCTGTTTTCTTCACCTTTTCTAACTCTCCAGTCTCTTATATCCAGTGCTTTGCAGTGCTGAGCCTACCCTCTTACTCTGTGCCTCTTATTACCATTATTATTATTATTATTATTACTCTAAAACCCCATTAGAATTTTTCTCATCTGTCCCCATATCACATAACAAGCATAAAGATGATCAAATAATGGATTTTACCGGTCTCCTCTCTGCTTCTTGTTCTGCTTTATGGACCTCTGTTTATATCTTACCATGTTGCCTTGAGTAGTTTCCATGGCAACTGTGATATCTCCATCCCAGTCGTTGATGGTTCTTTCTTTTATTGTTTTATATTTGGTTGCATTCACGTTACATAAGACACAGATGAAATGGGAATAATAATATGAATTGATTGCTAGTTACTGTTGAGAACGCTATTCAAAATGTCCAGTGGTACTTCATAAATACAGTTGAAAGCTGTTGACAGCACGTTGATGAAACGCCCAGTGGTACTTCATAAATACAGTTGAAAGCTGTTGACAGCACGTTGATAAAACGCCCAGTGGTACTTCATAAATACAGTTGAAAGCTGTTGACAGCACGTTGATAAAACGCCCAGTGGTACTTCATAAATACAGTTGAAAGCTGTTGACAGCACGTTGATAAAACGCCCAGTGGTACTTCATAAATACAGTTGAAAGCTGTTGACAGCACGTTGATAAAACGCCCAGTGGTACTTCATAAATACAGTTGAAAGCTGTTGACAGCACGTTGATAAAACGCCCAGTGGTACTTCATAAACACAGTTGAAAGCTGTTGACAGCACGTTGATAAAACGGCCAGTGGTACTTCATAAATACAGTTGAAAGCTGTTGACAGCACGTTGATAAAACGCCCAGTGGTACTTCATAAATACAGTTGAAAGCTGTTGACAGCACGTTGATAAAACGCCCAGTGGTACTTCATAAATACAGTTGAAAGCTGTTGACAGCACGTTGATAAAACGCCCAGTGGTACTTCATAAACACAGTTGAAAGCTGTTGACAGCACGTTGATAAAACGCCCAGTGGTACTTCATAAACACAGTTGAAAGCTGTTGACAGCACGTTGATAAAACGCCCAGTGGTACTTCATAAACACAGTTGAAAGCTGTTGACAGCACGTTGATAAAACGCCCAGTGGTACTTCATAAATACAGTTGAAAGCTGTTGACAGCACGTTGATAAAACGGCCAGTGGTACTTCATAAATACAGTTGAAAGCTGTTGACAGCACGTTGATAAAACGCCCAGTGGTACTTCATAAACACAGTTGAAAGCTGTTGACAGCACGTTGATAAAACGGCCAGTGGTACTTCATAAATACAGTTGACAGCTGTTGACAGCACGTTGACAAAACGCCCAGTGGTACTTCATAAACACAGTTGAAAGCTGTTGACAGCACGTTGTTAAAACGCCCAGTGGTACTTCATAAACACAGTTGAAAGCTGTTGACAGCACATTGATAAAACGGCCAGTGGTACTTCATAAATACAGTTGAAAGCTGTTGACAGCGCGTTGATAAAACGCCCAGTGGTACTTTATAAATACAGTTGAAAGCTGTTGACAGCACGTTGATAAAACGCCCAGTGGTACTTCATAAACACAGTTGAAAGCTGTTGACAGCACGTTGATAAAACGCCCAGTGGTACTTCATAAACACAGTTGAAAGCTGTTGACAGCACATTGATGAAACGCCCAGTGGTACTTCATAAACACAGTTGAAAGCTGTTGACAGCACGTTGATAAAACGGCCAGTGGTACTTCATAAACACAGTTGAAAGCTGCTGACAGCACGTTGATAAAACGCCCAGTGGTACTTCATAAATACAGTTGAAAGCTGTTGACAGCACATTGATAAAACGCCCAGTGGTACTTCATAAACACAGTTGAAAGCTGTTGACAGCACATTGATGAAACGCCCAGTGGTACTTCATAAACACAGTTGAAAGCTGTTGACAGCACGTTGATAAAACGGCCAGTGGTACTTCATAAACACAGTTGAAAGCTGCTGACAGCACGTTGATAAAACGCCCAGTGGTACTTCATAAACACAGTTGAAAGCTGCTGACAGCACGTTGATAAAACGCCCAGTGGTACTTCATAAACACAGTTGAAAGCTGTTGACAGCACGTTGATAAAACGCCCAGTGGTACTTCATAAACACAGTTGAAAGCTGCTGACAGCACGTTGATAAAACGCCCAGTGGTACTTCATAAACACAGTTGAAAGCTGCTGACAGCACGTTGATAAAACGCCCAGTGGTACTTCATAAACACAGTTGAAAGCTGTTGACAGCACGTTGATAAAACGGCCAGTGGTACTTCATAAACACAGTTGAAAGCTGCTGACAGCACGTTGATAAAACGCCCAGTGGTACTTCATAAATACAGTTGAAAGCTGTTGACAGCACATTGATAAAACGCCCAGTGGTACTTCATAAATACAGTTGAAAGCTGTTGACAGCCCATTGATTAAACATTAAACATCATTACACAATAGTGTTAGTAATGTAGTTCCTGAATATTACAACTACATTGTTACAACCATATCTTCTACTACTACAACAATTTATACAAATATCTGTCAGAAACTAATAAAGACTTTTTAATGTTTCCTCAGCCTCCGTGCTCCCCCCAGGACAGTGAGGGTTTACAGAGGGAAGAAGAGTTTTGGGTTCACCCTGAGAGGCCATGCCCCTGTCTGCATCGACTCTGTCATCCCAGGTAAGTGATGACGCATCACATTACACTTCTCTATGTACTGTGTTGAATAGCACTGTATTGTCCTGGAGGAAATGGGAAGAGAGCCTGTGACGCGAATTCTTCTTTTGGACGTTAACAAGGCAACAGTCCATCTTAACTCCTCCTCCACATTTACTGGATTGGTTGAACATTGCAGAAGAGACCCTCTCAACGCTTTTTTCTTCTTGTCAAGACCAGTACGGATGGAATCTAATTTCAGACCAGTATGTAGGGGTCTAGTTTCAGACCAGTATGTAGGGGATCTAATTTCAGACCAGTATGTAGGGGATCTAGTTTCAGACCAGTATGTGGGGGATCTAGTTTCAGACCAGTATGTAGGGGATCTAGTTTCAGACCAGTATGTAGGGGATCTAGTTTCAGGACAGTATGTAGGGGAACTAGTTTCAGACCAGAATGTAAAGAGATCTAGTTTCAGACCAGTATGTAGAGGATCTAGTTTCAGACCAGTATGTAGAGGATCTAGTTTCAGACCAGTATGTAGGGGATCTAGTTTCAGACCAGTATGTAGGGGATCTAGTTTCAGACCAGTATGTAGGGGATCTAGTTTCAGGCCAGTATGTAGGGGATCTAGTTTCAGACCCGTATGTAGGGGATCTAGTTTCAGGCATTTATTTTAAGCCTGCTATGTTAGGTTAGTCTTTTGTGTTTTTTTTTTTTTTTAAGGGGCCGTCTGAGGCGATAAGGGGAGTTTCAGGAATTCTAAAAGAGATTGAGATTAGGATGAATACATGGATTGATGTGGATGTTGCTGTGATGGAGAGATGTTCTGTTGTAATTTTACATGCATGGTTGTACCAGAGTGTTATAATAGGGGGTTTACCGGATGCTCCTCTTTGTCGGAGCTGAAGAGGGGGAGGAGTGAGTGTGTGTGTGTGTGGGGGGATGACGCCGTTCACCCACTCCAGATCTGAGCAGAGGCCAGAAGTAAGTTACTCACTGACTCAGTGGGCTAGGCCTTATGAGGACTGCTGCTGTGGGTGGATGAGATGAGATCGGGATGTACAGGCAGGCGTCCACACAAGCATCCATAAGAACCCACTGTCTCATGTCAGAGAGCCTGCGTGGCCCTGTGGTACAGTACACCTACCAAACATGGATAATATTATGCTTCATTGGTTCCCAAAGGGCTAACAGCATAACCCAATACATCAGACAAAACATGGTACATAAAAACAACAGCAGTCAAATACCACATACTGATTTGATTAATGGTGCTAATATAAATGTTATGTTTTGCATATCATATGGGTTATGTGTCTTCTCTCTGATTCTCATTCCCCTGTCTCTCTTACTCTCATTCCCCTGTCTCTCTGACTCTCATTCCCCTGTCTCTCTGACTCTCATTCCCTTGTCTCTCTGACTCTCATCCCCCTGTCTCTCTGACTCTCATCCCCCTGTCTCTCTGACTCTCATCCCCCTGTCTCTCTGACTCTCATTCCCCTGTCTCTCTGACTCTCATTCCCCTGTCTCTCTGACTCTCATCCCCCTGTCTCTCTGACTTTCATTCCCCTGTCTCTCTGACTTTCATTCCCCTGTCTCTCTGACTCTCATCCCCCTGTCTCTCTGACTCTCATTCCCCTGTCTCTCTGACTCTCATCCCCCTGTCTCTCTGACTCTCATCCCCCTGTCTCTCTGACTCTCATCCCCCTGTCTCTCTGACTCTCATTCCCCTGTCTCTCTGACTTTCATTCCCCTGTCTCTCTGACTCTCACCCCCCTGTCTCTCTGACTCTCATCCCCCTGTATCTCTGACTCTCATCCCCCTGTCTCTCTGACTCTCATTCCCCTGTCTCTCTGGCTATCATCCCCCTGTCTCTCTGGCTATCATCCCCCTGTCTCTCTGGCTATCATCCCCCTGTCTCTCTGGCTCTCATCCCCCTGTCTCTCTGGCTCTCATCCCCTGTCTATCTGACTCTCTGGCTCTCATCCCCCTGTCTCTCTGACTCTCATTCCCCTGTCTCTCTGGCTCTCATCCCCTGTCTATCTGACTCTCATTCCCCTCTGTCTCTTCAGACAGCCCCGCTGAAGACTGTGGTCTCAAACCGGGCGACCGCATCCTTTTCCTCAATGGGCTGGACATGAGGTACATAAACCTGTTATAGCTTTACCTTAAGATGCACACAGGACAGTGAGTCAACATGATGAGTTTCAGGTTTTAATGTCACATGCACAAGTACAGGGAAATGCCTTCCTTGCATTAACCCCAACAATGCAGTTATCAATAACAATGTAAAACTAAAAATAACAAAGTAGAACAAAAATAAACAAGATATAAAAAAGAAGAAATAAGAAGAACACGATAAAGTAAGTAAGTAAGTATAATATATACAGGGTCAGTTCCAGTAGCATATTTACAATGTGCAGGGATACTGCAGTGATAGAGGTAGATATGTATAGGGGTAAGGTGACTAGGAATCAGGATATATGGTAAGTGGACTGGTGTGTGTCTGTGCTCACACAGATGCATGGATGTGTGTGTAGAATGGAATTTGAGAAAATGACTGTAGGAAGTCCTTTCACACCCTTTAATGTCCTTATTATTCCATTTGATTCTGAACATGAAGTGTAGGAGTGAACACAGCCTGGGTGGAATCATCGCCCATAGCACAATATCACCCACAGTATCAACCCACAAATACTTCATTATACCACCCTAGTAACCATGTAATACTAGGATTTACATGGTGAGTAGTAGAGCGCACTACTGAATTCTGTAGTTAGTAACTCTCTATACCTTTCTGTAGGAGCTGGTCCTATGACAACATCATTGCCGATTGTAGTAGTGAAAGTGACTGTGTGTGCCTTCAGAAACTGTTCCCATGAGAAGGTGGTGTCCATGCTGCAGGGCAGTGGGGCCATGCCCACCCTGGTGGTGGAAGACGGACCCTCTGGTTACTCCCACTCTGACCAGAGTGACCAGGAAGACTCTCCCACAGGCCTTGCCCCTGCCGTGGCCCCCAGGTCCCGCTCCCGCTCCCCGGTCCCCCTCTGCTCCCTGCAGTGGGTGGCTGAGATCCTACCCCCCAGCATCAGGGTCCATGGTCGCACCTTTAGCCAGCAGCTGGATCATCTCCTGACGGTGCAGGAGAGATACACCATCTGCAAGTCCCTGGAGACCTTCTTCCAACAGAGGTGTGTGTGTGTGTGTGGGGGGGTATGTTTTGGAGGATGGAAAAGGAGTGAGAGAGAGAGAGAGAAAGAGGGAGAGAGAGATAGAGGCCTTTTATCTCTCCAAATGACAGGAAGGATGATATATTTGTTTGAAATGCGTCAAACATCAAGGGTAAATATGACATTGATTTGATGTTTACCTACCCTAGAGGGGATTTACAGAAACATCTTTACATGATCTGACATGTCCCTAACAAATAACACACCTACCCTTTAACAATATGCTTTAATCCTAATATGGTTCATTACATCTCATTACATGCACTACATGTAAATTATATAATGATATACATTATATAATGGTCAACTTGTCTAATCTAAAGCAATACATGTTATTTTACAGAGAACAGAATCAGAGTCACCAAGACAAATTCCCTATCAACATTACTGAATAGCAATAAACCTTTTCGAAAGTATGATTTTCTTTTGATACTTTTATTTTAGCATGTTTGCGAAAGTCAACTCGCACCCCTGAACGTGCTTGTCACGATCGTCGTAAGGAGCGGACCAAAATGCAGCGTGGTATGTGTTCATGATGATTTTTTAATTAAAGAAAGCACTGAACACTGAATACAAACTATACAAAGCAATAAACGAATAACGACCGTGAAGCTATAATGAGAACTGTGCTGACACAAGCAACTAACATAGACAATCACCCACAAACAAACAGTGAAACCCAGGCTACCTAAGTATGATTCTCAATCAGAGACAACTAATGACACCTGCCTCTGATTGAGAGCCATACTAGGCCAAAACATAGAAATCCCCAAATCATAGAAAAACAAACATAGACTGCCCATCCCAACTCACGCCCTGACCATACTAAATAACGACAAAACAAAGGAAATAAAGGTCAGAACGTGACAATACCCCCCCCCCCCCCCCCCCCCCCCCCCAAAGGTGCGGACTCCGGCCGCAAAACCTGAACCTATAGGGGAGGGTCTGGGTGGGCGTCTGTCTGCGGTGGCGGCTCTGGCGCGGGACGTGGACCCCACTTCAACACAGTCTTTCTCCGCCTCATTGTCCGCCTCCGTGGCATCCTAAACACGGCGACCCTCGCTGCCGACCTCGGACTGGGGACCCTAGAAATGGGTCCCGAATGGACGGGAGATTCCGGCAGCGCCGGGGTGAAGGATGATTCCGACGGCGCCGGACAGGCGGGAGACCGGAGGGCTGGTGCGTGGAGGTGGTACTGGATATACCGGACCGTGCAGGCGCACTGGAGCTCTTGAGCACCGAGCCTGCCCAACCTTACCTGGTTGAATGCTCCCGGTCGCCCTGCCAGTGCGGCGAGGTGGAATAGCCCGCACTGGGCTGTGCTGGCGAACCGGGGACACTATGCGTAAGGCTGGTGCCATGTATGCCGGCCCAAGGAGACGCACTGGAGACCAGATGCGCAGAGCCGGCTTCATGGCACCTGGCTCGATGCCCACTCTAGCCCGGCCGATGCGAGGAGCTGGTATGTACAGCACCGGGCTATGCACCCGCACTGGGGACACCGTGCGCTCCACAGCATAACACGGTGCCTGCCCGGTCTCTCTCGCCCTCCGGTAAGCACAGGAAGTTGGCGCAGGACTCCTACCTGGCTTCGCCACACTTCCTGTGTGCCCCCCCCAATACATTTTTGGGGCTGACTCTCGGGCTTCCATCCACGTCGCCATGCTGCCTCCTCATACCAGCACCTCTCCACCTTCGCCGCCTCCAGCTCTTCTTTGGGGTGGCGATATTCTCCTGGCTGTGCCCAGGGTCCTTTACTGTCCAACTCGTCCTCCCATGTCCTTTCCTCCTTGCGCTCCTTGCGCTGCTCCTGCTGCCGCTGCCTGTCACCACGCCGCTTGGTCCTTGGTTGGTGGGTGATTCTGTCACGAGGTACTGTCACGTTCTGACCTTTATTTCCTTTGTTTTGTCGTTATTTAGTATGGTCAGGGCGTGAGTTGGGGTGGTTATTTGTTTATTGTTTTTGTACAGTTTACTTCGTGTTTTTTGTCATCTATTAAATGATGCATTCACACCACGCTGCGCTTTGGTCCGCTTCTTACTACGATCGTGACAGTGCTACCAGGTGCATGGAGAAAACAAGTTTTCTTAATGAGAAAAACAACTCCAGCCTACTGATAGGAGTTGAGTTGTATCTCATAGAATGACTTGTACCTCCCTGTAAAATACCCTTATGAAACGTTCCATTCAGTTCTTGGAAGCATCAAGATTACCAGTGTGTGTTACGGTGCGTGAATGAGGACCCAAAAGCGAATCAACTTAAACAGAGCTTCTTTAATTACCAAACATAGGTAGGCACAGACGGACCGGCAGATTCCGACAGGACAAGACAAGGTTACAGCAAACATGACGACAGTCTGGTTCAGGCATGAAACACAACAAACAAGAATCCGACAAAGACAGGAACAAAAACAGAGAGAGATATAGGGGACTAATCAGAGGGAAAAAGGGAACAGGTGGGAAAAGGGGTGACGAGGTGGTTAGGAGGAGACAAGGCACAGCTGGGGGAAAGAGGGGGAGAAAAGGTAACCTAACAACGACCAGCAGAGGGAGACAGGGTGAAGGGAAAGGACAGAGACAAGACACAACATGACAGTACATGACAGTGTGCTTCAGTTTTATTTATTTTCATTTTAACATGTTTTAAAATACTTTTATTTTAGCAACAAAACTGACAGATTTTGAGATGTTCAGAAGTGTCTAAAATGGCAGCTCTGCCCTTGTATATATAGTGGGGCAAAAAAGTATTTAGTCAGCCACCAATTGTGCAAGTTCTCCCACTTAAAAAGATGAGCGAGGCCTGTAATTTTCATCATAGGTACATTTCAACTATCACAGACAAAATGAGAGAAAAAAAATCCAGAAAATCACATTGTAGGATTTTTAATGAATTTATTTGCAAATTATGGTGGAAAATAAGTATTTGGTCAGTAAGAGGCTCCTCTGTCCTCCACTCGTTACCTATATTAATGGCACCTGTTTGAACTTGTTATCAGTATAAAAGACACCTGTCCACAACCTCAAACAGTCACACTCCAAACTCCACTATGGCCAAGACCAAAGAGCTGTCAAAGGACACCAGAAACAAAATTGTAGACCTGCACCAGGCTGGGAAGACTGAATCTGCAATAGGTAAGCAGCTTGGTTTGAAGAAATCAACGGTGGGAGCAATTATTAGGAAATGGAAGACATACAAGACCACTGATAATCTCCCTCGATCTGGGGCTCCACGCAAGATCTCACCCCGTGGGGTCAAAATAATCACAAGAACGGTGAGCAAAAATCCCAGAACCACACGGGGGGACCTAGTCAATGACCTGCAGAGAGCTGGGACCAAAGTAACAAAGCCTACCATCAGTAACACACTACGCCGCCAGGGACTCAAATCCTGCAGTGCCAGACGTGTCCCCCTACTTAAGCCAGTACATGTCCAGGCCCGTCTGAAGTTTGCTAGAGAGTATTTGGATGATCCAGAAGAAGATTGAGAGAATGTCATTTGGTCAGATGAAACCAAAATAGAACTTTTTGGTCAAAACTCAACTCGTCGTGTTTGGAGGACAAAGAATGCTGAGTTGCATCCAAAGAACACCATACCTACTGTGAAGCATGGGGGTGGAAACATCATGCTTTGGGGCTGTTTTTCTGCAAATGGACCAGGACGACTGATCCGTGTAAAGGAAAGAATGAATGGGGCCATGTATCTTGAGATTTTGAGTGAAAACCTCCTTCCATCAGCAAGGGCATTGAAGATGAAACGTGGCTGGGTCTTTCAGCATGACAATGATCCCAAACACACCGCCCGGGCAACGAAGGAGTGGCTTCGTAAGAAGCATTTCAAGGTCCTGGCTCCAGATCTCAACCCCAAAGAAAATCTTTGGAGGGAGTTGAAAGTCCGTGTTGCCCAGCAACAGCCCCAAAACATCACTGCTCTAGAGGAGATCTGCATGGAGGAATGGGCCAAAATACCAGCAACAGTGTGTGAAAACCTTGTGAAGACTTACAGAAAATGTTTGACCTCTGTCATTGCCAACAAAGTGTATATAACAAAGTATTGAGATAAACTTTTGTTATTGACCAAATACTTATTTTCCACCATAATTTGCAAATAAATTCATAAAAAATCTTACAATGTGATTTTCTGGATTTTTGTTTTCTCATTTTGTCTGTCATAGTTGAAGTGTACCTATGATGAAAATGACAGGCCTCGCTCATCTTTTTAAGTGGGAGAACTTGCACAATTGGTGGCTGACTAAATACTTTTTTGCCCCACTGTATATGTTCAGGAACGTGGACACCCTGATTGTTGATGTGTTCCCGGTGTTGGACACTCCAGCCAAGCAGGTGATCTGGCAGTTCATCTACCAGCTGTTGACCTACGAGGAGCAGGAACACTGTCAGAGCAAGATTTCACGCTTCCTTGGTTTTAAGACTGCAGGTGGGTCAGCTAGCCGTTAGCCACATCTCTCTGCCTGCTTGGAATAGGTCTGTTGTGGGTGAGTGAGTTGAGTTAGAGGTAGGGTCTTGGTCTGGTTATGCTCCCAATGGTTTAGATTTGCATAATCGTTTGTCTTCTCTTCCAAAGTGGGTGATTGCTTTTCATCTTGAGAGACAAGGCTAAGACAGCTAGATATTACCATGACAAGAACTGACGACTAGAGGATATGTTTATTGTTCAGTGGGTGTTTGGGATATTCTGAGATGTTTCCTTTTGTCATTCTAATTCTTTCTAATTCAACTCTCTCTTTCTGTTTGTGTGTGTGTGTGTGTGTGTGTGTGTGTGTGTGTGTGTGTGTGTGTGTGTGTGTGTGTGTGTGTGTGTGTGTGTGTGTGTGTGTGTGTGTGTGTGTGTGTGTGTGTGTAGCAGCAACAGAGCCAGAGCCAGGTGCAGGACAGGAGCACCATAGGAGGAGCAGCTCAGTGCGTGTGTCAGGCACCTCCTACAGAGGCACCGTACGGGAGAGGAGCTCTGATGACTGCATCATCAGAACACACCTGGGAATGGGTACTAAACTGATCAGCTCCTTATCCTTAATTGGAAGGGTTTCCTCTCAACCATTCACTCCTGGACTGATGGTTCACCTGCTGCTGTTAACAGAGAGCATACACTGAATATACAGAACACTAGGAACACCTGCTTTTTCTATGACATAGACTGGCCAGGTGAATCTAGGTGAAAGCTATGATCCCTTATTGATGTCGCAATCAGTGTAGATGGGGAGGAGACAGGTTAAAGAAGGATTTTTAAGCCTTGAGACAATTGAGACATGGATTGTGAATGTGTGCCATTCAGAGGCGAATGGGCAATACAAAATATTTAAGTGCCTTTGAATGAGGTATGGTAGTAGGTGCCGGGCGCACCGGTTTGTGTCAAGAACGGCAACGCTGCTTGGGTTTTCACGTTCAACAGTTTCCTGTGTGTATCAAGAATGGCCCACCACCCAAAGGACATCCAGTCAACTTGACAAGACTGTGGGGTGCAACTCAATATTAGGAAGGTGTCCCTAATGTTTGGTATACCCAGTGTATATCCAAGCCTAGTATTGCATTTATCCCATCTATACTCTCATAGGGCCAAATCTTAACTTGAGAAATGTATACAGTAACTTGGAATTTAGCACAAACTACACATTGACGCCAATGGGAGATTTGTGCAGAAATTCAAGTTACGGGGTGTAGCATACAGTAGATCTCAAGTTAGGATCCAGACCACAGTTATCAGTCTCTGTTGCTTCTCCATGCTGTTAACTACATTCTGATGCTTCCTGCTGTCTCCTGCTGTCTCCCCTCCTCTCTGGGCCTGAGAGGAGGAGGATGATCATGAATGCTTGTCCCTGTCCTTCATGTGGACGCAGGGATTCATGTGGCTGCACCAGGGAGTGGGAGTGGGACACCCGGAGAGAGACAGTGTGGAGACGGCACCTCCTTCCCAGAATCCCCTGACCTGAATCACGTGGGTATAAAACTGCAACACAATGCTCAGCCATATAGAGCCAGCAGTGCTAGTTATGTGTGTACGCCAGAGCCAGCTTTTTATAAAGATGCTTTTACCAGTGCTTTTGGAATCACTTTATCTGGACGTCAGCTCATGAACCGTCTGAAAACATTAATATAGTTATGTTAACGTTTAAAGCAAGACAAATAGGAGGCATGTTGTTGAGGATTTTTACTCAAGGTAAATAATGGTTAACAAACTATCTAGTTATGATTCATAAAGTGTTTATGAGCAGACCTTGTGATAAAGAGTTCCCAGTGCTTTGTGCTAACAGCCTGCTCACACCTACGACCCCTAGATGTCAGGAGTGTACACGGAACTGGAGAGTGTGTTCACAGGGAAGAGTGCCGTGAAGGCCATGCAGCAGAATCACAGTCGCTGCTCTCCACTGACCCAGCCTGACCGAGAGGAGCTGGGACAGACTGACGCCTATGGCCAGTCTCCAGCTCGCTCCTCTCTCAGTCAAGGTAGCACAGGTAACACAGACATACACACACACACACTGTCGACACGGCAACCACTTGAAGCCAATGGTCCGTCAATTGTAAAGATAACAATAACATTGTCATAAATGTTGTCATTCATACTGACTTCAAGGATGACAAATAAGATAATTTAAGATGGAACCCATTTTGTTTAAAGGGACGTTTTTAGTCACAAAGTTTAAAGAGACTTATTTAGTCACAAAGTCCACTGTTAGACATCTTTGAAATAATGGAGCGTTTCTTTTCCCCTCCTCAGGGAACCGTAAATCAGGTCTGTCTCTGACATGGAAGGAACCTCTGCCCGACCCTCTGTATGAGTTCTACCACGGGGGAACCATCCCCTCTCCGGGCAGCGCTGACTCCAACCCCTATGTGAGCCTGGAGAGCCCGCCTCCATCCCCCCAGAACTCTGACGACCCCACCAGCCCCCTGTCCAGACGCAGGAAGCTTTTCACCTTCTCCAGACCCCCCCGGAGCAGGGACACTGACAAGTTCCTGGACGCTCTGAGCGAACAGCTGGGACACCGTGTCACTCTGGTGGAAGACTTCCTCCCTGGAGAGAATGACTATGAGGAGGTGAGAGACGGAGACAGTATATGAAGAGATAGTCACTATGAGGGGGTGAGAGACGGAGACAGTACATGAAGAGATAGTCACTATGAGGGGGTGAGAGACGGAGACAGTACATGAAGAGATAGTCACTATGAGGGGGTGAGAGACGGAGACAGTACATGAAGAGATAGTCAATATGAGGGGGTGAGAGACAGAGACAGTACATGAAGAGATAGTCACTATGAGGAGGTGAGAGATGGAGACAGTATATGAAGAGTTGGGCACTATGAGGAGGTGAGAGAGCCACTGTGGGCCCAAACACACAAAAAAAGCAGAAAAAAATACATATTGAACAGAACACACATTAGGTTATTGTGACACAGCCAGTTGGGTCACTTAGTTGGGTTGTTGATGCTGGGTCATTGAGCCATGACCCACCAGGTCAGATCTGAAGACTAGAGGTGTGGCTTAGTGGGTGAGGCTTTCAAATAGTTATTTTTGGCCACCCATGAGAGTAAATATCATTCCGGTTCATGTTGTGTTGTACAGTATTGTCATCACATGTTAAGGTTGAGCACTGAGCCTTTTGTACTCTTACACAAGAGTATGATATGCCTATAACCATATCCCAATGTAGGGAGAGTTACCACGTTATAATATTGAAATAATAATGTTTTTACATTATATTAAAATATCTAATTAGCAAAGTTATTGAAGGAACATTTTCATTTTATCACGATGTTCGTAATAATGATGGTCGGACCAAGGTGCAGCGTACGTAGAGTTCCACAGACTTTTAATTTATAAAGTGAAACTTAAGCAATTACAAAACAATTACAAAACAACAATAAAGAATAAACGAACCATGACGACAATGCTGTGCTAACAGGCAACTAAATATAAACAATATCCCATAACCCACAGGTGGAAAAATGCTACTTAAATATGATCCCCAATTAGAGACAACGATAACCAGCTGCCTCTAATTGGGAATCATACAAATCACCAACATAGAAAATCAAACCTAGAACCTCAGAAAATATAAACTAGAACAAAAACCCCTAGTCACGCCCTGACCTACTCTACCATAGAAAATACAGGTTTTCTATGGTCAGGACGTGACAGTACCCCCCCCCCCCCCCCCCCCCCCCCCCCCCCCGGGACGCAGTACCCGCTCATCATCAAATGTATTTATAAAGCCCTTTTTACATCAGCCGATGTCACAAAGTGCTGTACAGAAACAGTCTATGTTATGGAAAGAGCAGGTGTCCTTAATGTTTTGTACACTCAGTATATGTTGTGTCCAGCCATGGACCCAGGCTGTACACTGTGCCTGGACTGGACCTAGGCGCAGGGGAATGCTCCCCCCATGGAGCGGGACTGGACGCTATGCCTGGACTTGGCACCAACGTCGAAGAAGACTCTGGCCTTGGAGCTGGACTGGACGCCGTGCTTAGACTGGGCATCGGCGTTTGCTCGTTTTTTTGTTTTGTTCTTTAAAGTTTTCTATTCCAAAATAAAGTATGGAAACATACCACGCAGCATCTTGGTCCACTCCTTATAACGATCGTGACATATTTGCAGTGTACAAACTTAACATGATGAACAGGAACAATATTTACTATCACGGGTGGCTAAGAATACCTATCTGCAAGCCCAGCCACCAATAGGCCACACCCACTGAAAATAACATGATCACCCAAATATGACCCAACATGTGTTCTGTCCACTATTTACCCAGCACTGGGTGGTTATTAACCCAGCATTTTTTTAAGTGTACCAGATCAAATTCATTGAGTGCAGAAACAGTCATGTCCAACAAGTTATTCAATTATCTACAGTACAGTATAAGAATTCTGATGTTTACTAACATGATACAGACGGTACAGTAAATGTAGTTGTTATTGCGTGAACAGATATTTATGGGGATGGTTTCCATGGTTTCTGAAGAAAAGCAGTGCATATGAATAGGAAATTATTACATGCATTATCGCTGTACAATGAAGGTTGATTATAAGGTGTGTCTGAAGAATGGTTACAAGATGTAAAATAGATGACATGGTGAGTCTGATTAGAAGGTGTGAGACTGATGATTATCTGCTGTGTCCAGATGAGTTTCCAGGATGAGCAGGAGGTGAGCTACCTCCCCCGCCAGCTGAGCAGTGCCAGCAGTGAGGACATCAGCAGCAACGATGAGGCCACCTCCCTCACCTACTCCTCCGGGTCAGAACACATCCCCATCCCCCCACCCCCGCAGAGCGCCCCGCCACCACCGCCCTTGCCCACCCCCTTACCCCCGCCACCCTTCGGCTTCTCCGACCCCCTCCCCATTACCCCTGTCCTCTCCCACTTCTCCCCCGAACACATCCCCCGGGCGCGCATGTCCTTCCAGCCGCAGCACCCCATCATCCCCCCTCCCCCGCCTCCTCCACGGGCCTTCATGTACAACAGGCCGTCCCTACACAAGGTGCTGCCAACCAGAGATGAGCTACAGGGCTGTGTCCACCACCAGGCTACTCAGATGACTCTCCCCCTGGGCCCTCGCTACTCTCCCCAGCCCTCTCGCCCCAGGAACCTGCCCCGCCAGGCCAGCCAGCCTCAGCCCCTGACCCAGCCCATCCTGTGTCCCCAGCCCTCCCCTCAGCCCAACAGGCAAAGCCAGCTCGCCCTCCAGAGGCACCACCAGCTTCACCACCAGCCCTACCAGCCCCAGCTGAGCCACAGCCTTCCCCCTAAAGCCCCTCACCTGTCCCAGCCCCAAAGTCACCCTCCCCAGCCCCCTCACTCACAGACCTATGAGACCCCCATCTCAGTGTCAGAACTCCAGAAACACAAGGTCCCCCCACCACCCCCTCCACCACTGCCGCCCCCCTGCGAACCGCCTCCGCTGCCCAATTCCAGTCCCTGTGCTGGGGACACCAACCACATGAGTGTGAAGAGACTGCGCTGGGAGCAGGTGGAGAACTCTGAGGGAACCATCTGGGGACAGGCATGTGTTGAGTCTATTGTACTAACCCTGAACCTGGATTCAGTACTGTTTGTTGTTGTTAAGAAATGTATTGACAGGTGAGATACTTTGTCTGCTTTAGCTTGGAGAGGACCCCGACTATGACAAACTGAGTGACATGGTGAAGTATCTCGATCTAGAGATGCATTTTGGTACCCAACGGAGTTCCAGTAAGTTTTTATTCTGATCTCTTCATCAAACATCTCATCTCATAGTCATATCATATCATGTATTCATATCACTGGTTCTGTTGATAACATTTTTAAATATTGTCCTTATACCCTCATAGTCAGATTGTGTATCTTTATTTAACAGGGAGTCCCATTGAGACCAAGGTCTCTTTTGCCAGGGAACACTGCATATAATTATATAACAATATAATTATTTGGTTTCATAGCTGTGGAAGAGTACATTGCTTTCATTAATTCAACATGACTTGTTTTGTGTTTCATGGTGTCAGTGTATTGCTGATTTTCCATGTTGTTCTTATGCCTTCACAGCTCACCAAGTTGTCCCATGGAGTCTATTCACCTGCTCATAAAATGCATTCTCCATAAAGCACCACCTACCATCCCCTCTCTTCTCTCATTACCCGTCCACCTTTAGTGCCTGTTTCCAACCCTGGTGCCTGGAGAGCAGCATCCTTACACTGTGATTAAATGTGTCAGTCTCTCTTCCAGAGCCAGCCTTCCTGCCCGAGAGCTTTAAAAAGAAAGACGTGGTGGAGATTCTGTCTCATAAGAAAGCCTACAATGCCTGTGAGTATGACCCTGGCCTTGGTCCCCAGGGATCTGAACCATGACTGTCACAATCGTTAGAATGAGTGGACCAAGGTGCAGCGTGGTAGGCGTACATTTTACTTTATTAAATGAACACCGAACAAAAACAACAAAGTACCAAACTAAACGTGATCCCTAGGGATCTGAACCATGACCCTGGCCTTGGTCCCCAGGGATCTGAACCATGACCCTGGCCTCTGTCCCCAGGGATCTGAACCATAACCCTGGCCTTGGTCCCCAGGGATCTGAACCATGACCATGGACTTGGTCCCCCTAGGGATCTGAACCATGACCCTGGCCTTGGTCCCCAGGGATCTGAACCATGACCCTGGCCTTGGTCCCCAGGGATCTGAACCATGACCCTGGCCTTGGTCCCCAGGGATCTGAACCATGACCCTGGCCTTGGTCCCCAGGGATCTGAACCATGACCCTGGCCTTGGTCCCCAGGGATCTGAAACATGACCCTGGCCTTGGTCCCCAGGGATCTGAACCATGACCATGGACTTGGTCCCCCTAGGGATCTGAACCATGACCCTGGCCTTGGTCCCCAGGGATCTGAACCATGACCATGGCCTTGGTCCCCAGGGATCTGAACCATGACCCTGGCCTTGGTCCCCAGGGATCTGAACCATGACCCTGGCCTTGGTCCCCAGGGATCTGAAACATGACCCTGGCCTTGGCCCCCAGGAACCTTTATCTCAATGATTTGAATGTACTCTCTAGTCTATTCAGGTGACTCTGAGATTCAAACACAGGTGCTCTGATTTCTACAGAAACTTGTTGTTTATCAATGAAAGTCTGTTTTTATTGTATATGACTGTTTTGTGTGGACCCCAGAAAGAGTATCAGTTGCTAATGTAACAGCTAACGGGGTCCAAATAAACAATTTTAAACTGGGTGGTTCAAGCTCTGAATGCTGATTGTCTGACAGCTGTGATATATCATACCCGTATACCACGGTATGACAAAACATTTATTTTACTGCTCTAATTACGTTGTTAACCAGTTTATAATAGCGATTAGGCTCCTCTGGGGTATGTCCTATATGACCAATTGACCAATAGACCTCCACCTTGCGTTGTGTCTAAGAACAGCCCTTATCTGTGGTATTTTGGCCATATTGCCTTATTGCTTAAATAAACCTCTCCTCCATCCCTTTATTCCATGCCTCCTCTACCCAGCCATCCTGATCGCCCACCTGAAGCTGTCTCCAGGTGAGCTGCGCCAGGTGCTGATGACTATGAGCACAGACAGACTGGAGCCGGCCCACATCAAGCAGCTGCTGCTCTACGCCCCCGATGACCAGGAAGTCAAACAGTACCAATGCTTCGACCAGAACTCCGCCAAACTCAGTGACCCTGACCAGTTTGTCCTGCAGGTAACTGAGACACTGTTGTGTCAATGTTTCCCAAATGGTGGGTCGGAACCACATATTGGCCCAGCCAGTCCCTCTAGGCCAGGGATCATCAACTAGATTCAGCAGCAGACCGATTTGGTTGGGGGGCTGGAACATAATTACAAATCATTTGTAGACTGCAAATTAACCGCAAGAATATATAAACAGATACATTATTTGACTAAAATATGATCATTTCAAACCTTGCTTACATTTATATACGATCATGTGTCCCTCTATTATGGATGGGAATACTTTGGGAACAGAGTTCCAGAAAACCAAATAAAACCAGTTGGGGATCCTGGTCTAGAATGAGGCTAGAATGTTTAAAAAAATACATTTCAGTATTTTACTGAATACTATACACTCTTAGAAAAAAGGTTTCCAAACGGGTTCTTCGGCTATCCCCATAGGATAACCATTTTGGTTCCAGGTAGAACCCTTTTGGGTTCCATGTAGAACCCTCTGTGGAAATAATTCTACATAGAACCCAAAAGGGTTATACCTGGAACCAAAAAGGGTTCTTCAAAGGGTTCTCCTATGGGGACAGCCAAACAGTTTTAGGTTCTAGATAGCACCTTTTTTTCTAAGAGTGTAGTACTAGTTTACCACAGTAACATGTTACTTTACTAGCAATAGTAACAGTATTTTTCGAGTTCATAATCTGTGTGTGCCCAGATGCTGATGGTCCCTGAGTATAAGACTCGTCTGCGGAGCCTCCATTTTAAGACAGCCCTGCAGGAGAAGACAGAGGAGATGAAGGCTGGATACGAATGGATCTACAGGGCCTCGATAGAACTCAGGAGCAGCAAGAAACTGGCCAAGATCCTCGAGGTAATACAACTACTGTAGCTCGCACTCCCTGAGAGTGGAATACAGTAGCTTAATGGTTGAGAAATGGAAAACAGCTCTCTTGTTTATTTCGTATTATTTATGTGTCTCTGCTGTCATAATCTAAGGTTATTAAAGAAGATGCATTGTGTGTAAAATCATATAGGATAAGGTAATAAGATACAGACTCAGAGGTATGCATAATGTGGTGATCGCGTTGTGTTACCGGTAAACTCTTTCTAAACCTCTGTTTCTGTCTACAGTTTGTGCTGGCAATGGGGAATTACCTGAACAATGGTCAACCCAAGACAAACAAAACCACTGGCTTTAAGATCAACTTTCTCACTGAGGTATGAATGGATGTTCATTCTCTAACTGATTATGCTTTAGCCACATTTGTCTTTTTGGGATTTGTGTTGTCTTTGCCTTGGAGTTAACCTCTTTCTAATGCCAAATTCTATCTCACCTTCCTTCTAACAGCTCAGCACCACTAAAACGGTGGATGGTAAATCCACCTTCCTCCACATTCTTGCCAAATCGCTATGCCAACACTTCCCAGAACTGTTGAACTTTGCCAGGGACCTCACAACCGTGCCACTCGCAGCCAAAGGTACAGTAAGACAACACCACACAATGCTCTTTACATGACTCTGTCCGTCAGCAGGACTCTGAGGTTCATGTGCAGAATGAATTAGTTCCATTTAGTACATTACAATATGTACTACAAGTCATGTCCTTATCAGTTTCCTGATAATCCGTTTCCTGATAGTTACTTTTCGATATTCAGATATGCCTTTCAGCAGTTATCTCATAAGACTGAAACACTACAACATTTATAATTAATGGCATTGACATTTGACACTATGCATTGGATTTATCTCATACAAATCAAATCAAATCTAACATTATTTGCCACATGCGCCGAATACAACAAGTGTAGACTTTACCGTGACATACTTACTTACAAGCCCTTAACCAACAGTGCAGTTCAAGAAGAAGAAAATATTTACCAAGAAGGATAAAATTAAAAGTAACACAATAAGAATAACAATAAGGAGACTATATACAGGGGCACCGGTACCGAGTCAGTGTGCAGGGGTACAGGCTAGTTGAGGTAATCCATACACGTAGGTGGGGGCGAAATGACTATGCATAGGTAGCAAACAAACAGCGAGTAGCAGCAGTGTACAAGGGGGGAGGGTCAATGTAAATTGTTCAGTGTAGCTGTGTACAAATTGTACAAGTCATACTGCATGGTTTTCTATTGACATTTCTCTGCAGTGAATCAGCGTATGCTGACAGCTGAGCTGGCTGACCTTCACTCCACCATCCAGGACATCAGGACAGCCTGTCAGAAGATCCCAGCCACGGCCGAGGATCACTTCGCTGCCGTCATGAGTGTATCCTTCCATCAACAACAAAGCCCTTCACAACACAACATTTCACGCGAACAGTAACACAATGTAGTAGTAATTGCACTGTAATAGTCTGCATGTTGGGAATGTGCTCGTAAGTAAGCATTTCACAGTAAAGTCTACACCTGTTGTATTCAGTGTAATGGGCAAATAAAATGTGATTTAATTTAATTACACCATTGGTCAGTATGTTACTAGTCAGAATGTGTCACTGTGCTTCGAATGGTCTGACAGTTGACAGTTTGACCCTTGACCCTGAAGATAAAGGGTTTCCTGGAGAACAGTCACCCAGCGGTTCAGTCTCTGGACTCTCTGCAGCTGAGAGCCATGGACGAGTTCACTAAGGTGGCCTCGTACTTCGGAGAGGACAGCAAGGTCACCTCCACTGAGGCCTTCTTCGCCATTTTTGCTGAGTTTACTTCCAAGTTTGAGGTGAGCCAGTAGCCATAGTGATGCCCTTCACAGGTCTCTGACCACACAATTTGACAGCATTCAAATGCGTCTGTGACTCAAGTACAATGATTGGTTCTGTTTTCATGTACGATAATTGGTCCTGTTTTCCAGAGAGCACTGAATGAGACCCAGGCCACTGAGAACCCCTGCAGCCCCAGAGTGCCCTCTCCCCTGGCCTGGTAGAGACTGGATAGCTCCTCTGCTCTCCTCAACCAAAGTGCCAAGACAACACAAAGAAACAGTCACAACTACTGGGACACAAACAACATGATCTTCAACACTGCGGAATGCCGTAGGGCCAGGAGTTCTTCCTGACCATGTGATCTGACCAAAAGAACTCTCATCCAAAGGGTTCAGAGTTTCTCCTGGGAAGGTCAAGTAGCTCTATATGTTCAGATAACATGAGTATATATTTTATATTGGATTGTATTAAATTGAAAGTATAATGAAATTGTAAAGATAAAGCATAGATGTACTGCCAAAATAAAGGAAACACCAACATAAAGTGTTTTAATAGGGCGTTGGGCCACCACGAGCCAGAACAGCTTCAATGCACCTTGGCATAAATTCTACAAGTTGTTATAACTATATTTTGAGGGATGCTACACCATTCTTCCATGAGAAATTCCATATTTTGGTGTTTTGTTGACGGTTGTGGAAAACGCTGTCTCTGGTGCTGCTCCAGAATCTCCAATAAGTATTCAATTGGGTTTTGATCTGGTGACTGAGAGTGACACATACACACACACACACTTTAGCCATGGTAGTCGTAATAATGGGCAACTGGGAATTTTTGTACATGACCCTAAGCATGATGGGATGTTAATTGCTTAATTAACTCAGGAACCACACCTGTGTGGAAGCATTTGCTTTCAGTATACTTTGTATCCCACATTTATTCAAGTGTTTCCTTTATTTTGGCAGTTACCCGTATATGTAAATAACCATGACATTTTAGATGGCTGATAGTCAGACGTATATGAATTTTATCTAGAGCTGAGCGCTATTTTTACAGATGGACTTGATCTGCCTACAACAGAAACACATAATCACTGCCTCGTAGATTGTGATGATAGAACGCAGTATAAACCTATCTTGAAGCATTACATTGGCATGACAAACGTACTGTGAATTGTTATTACAATATTTAGAGGCTTTCTGGTGCCAATGTAATTGCAGTCATCCTAACATTTGGTATTTCAAAACTTGCTCTGGGCAGGGGCAACAAAAATAATACCACTCTCCTAAGTGTTTTAAAAGTGTTTTACAGTATGAGGAGCATACATGAAATATGAGGGTTAACCCACTGGGGCTAATATATGAATAGCTGCTAACTGAAAGACATCAATCCATGTTAGCATTGAGTGGTCCAGGTGGATCTTGCGGTCACTGGGGTTGTTACTGATGAACCATCCATTCCACTGCCATAACTTTCACCTTGTCAACAGTCTTGTTTTAGAACAAATATTCACTGTTTGCTAGTGTGCATTTAAAGCTGTTTTGAATGTATTTCTTGCGTTTCTACTTTCCCTCCATAATTCCTTTTCACATATACATTTCAGTCAGAGCTGCCATCATGAAAATACAAACATATTGATTTACAGACCTGTTGTACCAGGCAGTGTCATCATGTTAAAAATGACTGTTACATATTTAAATCTTGCCACAAGTGCAGTACAGTTTTATGACAAGCATTTGCATGTTGCTGTCTATAGGTGTTGTTTTGTGTTAAAATGATTGTACATCTGGATTTGTTTACTTTTATTGTATTCTCACAAGTTGGGTCTAAAATGTAGACCTATTATAACTCTAGATCAAGTTTGTTAATGTATTTAAATGTTCATTTTGTATAGCCTAAGTGTGTTTTGTCTATGTTTTCATTGATATTAATGGAGTACTTTGTATAGTTCAAAAAGTATTGACTTTTTATGTTGGCCATGTGGTTGCTTCTGGATCAGTTGTACTTGTTTTGGATCTGTAAAAAGACATAAATGCTTGACAAATAAACTGCCTGATACCCACGAGCTTTTTCAGAGCCAGAGACGATCATGGACTGGACCAAATTAACTGAAGTTTGTCGAGTGGTGGTGCAATTGCCATAGCAACGGGAAAATGGCAGTAAATCCTTTGCCATCATCTCTACCTGGCAGCGTCAATTCGTATTTCAACGCCTACAAAAACTCGCTTTTTGCCGATGTCGAAAAACAGAAAACAACCTGCAAAGTAAGGCTGAAGACTTGAAGAAATTGTTATGTGATAGAAGTTTCCAAACAGGACGCGCGATGGCGCGCTAACGTACAAATTTGGGGTCATGATCAGCATCCCTTCAATGAATGAAGGTTTTTGGCAGTGAGCGCGTCTAACATCAGCTTGTTTCTGTCTTGTGTTTGTAGAAACGTTTTATCCACAGACTGGTGTATGTAGCGACGAGAAAGCTAAACGCTGACGATAAACAGAGTGCAATTGCAGGTGAAAAAAAAGGTAACATCTTAGCCAGAATGTATTTCGGGAGAATGAGTTACTCACTGTCGTGATTGTTTTCATTCCAGAATACTATGAGCAATTTTTGTCAAAATTCCAGAAAAACACACAGACTGAGAAAGTCACTGGCATACTGCTATTATATCCCAAAAGTATCATTCATTTGATGGAGGTATGTGGATAATAAACTATTTTACCTTGCTTACAAGTGTTGTATAGCCTATTGCTATTTGTATTATTAAAATAATTTATTTGGTTTTAGTCCTCTTCAGAAGTTCTCCACATGATTCTGGAAGATCTGAATGACATGGAGAAAAGCCCAAAGTAAGATTTCCTCTGACTCCTCCCCATCGGGACATATGGTCCTTGCTTTGCTCTGATATCTTGACTGGATGTTTTTGGCTCAGCTGTCCACTGAAGGAGGTGCGTATCCTGGTGGTGTCTCATTGTGTGCTGAGACGTATGTTCCCGTTGTGGGGCTACCGCTTCGTGACGCTGCCCCTCAGCCTCCAGGACCCCAACCCACAGACCCAGCCCGTGGAGACCCTAGTCCCAGACAGCCTGGCCATGATCTACAAGATGTGTGTGTGTCTACTCAAACGCAGGGTAAAGGAGATGCTTAATACTGTTGGTGGTGAATGTCCACGTCTTTGTTGCATGTCTGTACATGCCAATCTTACGACAAATCCATCCTTTCCTTTGTAAGGTATTTTGATATGATACAAAGCCCTCCACATGAGAGGAGTGTCAGGCCTGTTGGTGTTTGTGTGGTTCAATAGAGTATTTGTTCACTGTGTGTGTTGTTCTATGGGGTAGCTGTTCAGTGTGTGTGTGTGTGTTGTTCTTTAGAGTAGCTGTTCAGTGTGTGTGTTGTTCTATAGGGTAGCTGTTCAGTGTGTGTGTGTGTGTGTGTGTTGTTCTTTAAAGTAGCTGTTCAGTGTGTGTGTTGTTCTATAGGGTCACTGTTCAGCGTGTGTGTGTTGTTCTATAGGGTAGCTGTTCAGTGCGTGTTATGTTGCTCTACAGCAGGGGTGGGCAACTCCAGTCTTCCAGGGCCTGATTGGTGTCACACTTCTTCTCCATCCCTACCAAACACAGCTGATTAATCTAATTGCATTCTAAACTGAAGATCATGATTAGGGGATTATTGGAGTCAGGTGTGTTGTTGTGACACCAATCAGGCCCTCAAGGACTGGAATTGCCCACCCCTGCTCTATAGGGTAGCTGATCAGTGTGTGTTATGTTGCTCTATAGCAGGGGTATTCAACTCTTACCCTATGATTTTGTCTCATCACTGCAACTCCCCAATGGGGTCGAGAGGCGAAGGTCGAGTCATGCATCCTCCGAAACATAACCCGCCAAGCCACGTTTCTTAACACCCGCCTGCTTAACCTGGAAGCCAGCTGCACCAATGTGTTGGAGAAAACACCGTTCAACTGATGACCGTTGTCAGCCTGCAGGTGCCCGGCCCGCCACAAGGAGTCACTAGAGCGCGATGAGCCAAGTAAAGGCCTCCGGGCCAAACCCTCCCCTAACCTGGACGACGCTGGGCCAATTGTGCACCACCCTATGGGACTCCCGGTCATGGACGGTTGTGACATAGCCTGGGATTGAACCCGGGTCTGTAGTGACGACTTAGAACGCTGCGCCACTCGGGTGGCTGGTGTCCCAGGTCTAAATCAGTCAATCAAACAATTAAAAAATGTAGTGGAACTGACTTCGAGGTCCCAAGTTGTTTGAGGGTTCTAGCTGTTCAGTGTGTGTGTGTGATGTTGTATAGGCTAGCTGTTCAGTGTGTGTGTGTGTGATGTTCTATAGGGTAGTGGTTCAGTGTGTGCGCTGTTCTATAGGGTAGCTGTTCAGTGTGTGTGTGCTGTTTTATAGGGTAACTGTTCAGTGTGTGTGTGCTGTTTTATAGGGTAACTGTTCAGTGTGTGTGTGTGATGTTCTATGGGGTAGCTGTTCAGTGTGTGTTGTTCAAATCTGTTCAGTGTGTGTATGTGTGTTACAGGGTAGCTGTTCAGTGTCTGTGTGCTGTTCTATAGGGTAGCTGTTCAGTGTGTGTGTGTTATAGGGTAGCTGTTCAGTGTGTGTGTGTGTGTGTGTTATAGGATAGCGGTTCAGGCCAGGATGATCAGGAGCAGGCTCTTCGGTTAGAGGAGGATACAGTTATCTACCTCTGTCAGAGTGCAGTGCTGCACTCCCCATCCACCTTCCTACAAACCTACACCAAGGCTAACAACATCCTCATGGATTCCGGTAATTACTTTGTGTGCGTTTTATCTAGGACTAGATCTGCATTATAGCGCGATTGAAATTGAAAGGTAATTGCCGATTGAGCTGACATATGCAGTATTTACCATAAATGCAGTCTCCTCAAATGCAGGAACATTGCCTTTAAATGTAAATCACACTAGCGCAGCGCTTCCGCTTTGAATGGATTGAATGTAGACCTGTCTGGAATCAAAATCATCAAAATAAATGTTATATTATTTTAGAAATCGTGTGGCCGACACACCGCAGACTTTACTGGTAGCAGGAGAATGAAGAAATGACTACTAGACAATCGTCCTCCCATCAGTAACACTAAATAAAGCATTTTCTTACTGTGTATCTGCATGTATGAGTATGTGTGTGTGATCAAGCCATGACTAACAACCATTTCAACTTGTTCTTCATATATTTTATTCAGACAGGGAGTCTAACCAAGCATTCATCTGGCATTTGATGTATTTCTTTAAGCTCAACAGTCTGCATACAAAACTGAGCTTAAAATGCAGCTTTAACATGTCTAGTTAAAAGGCTTGTTAGTCTTTCAGAGCCTCCAACCAAGGTGCTCTTTCTGCAGACGGATAAGGCAGCAAGTTAAAGGGGGGGATCTCAGTAAGACTATATGGATGATGATCGTCTCTGAAAAGCAGTACAATTACTGAACATGTGTTCAGGGCAACTGAAGCGTCCAGAAATGTGCCCTTTAGTTGGTACCATTCAGGTTCTCTAGGAGCACAACCCTGCATTATATTAAAGGAAAAGCAACACCGAAAAAAAGTCTAGTGAATCCAACACCACCTCACTACTAGGTTGTTACATCAGTTTGTGTGTAAAACCCAGCTCCGTGGGAAGGATCGCAGAATGAGCTTCCATATAGAAACCTGTTCACTGGAAAGCAAGCGTTTGTGGGGTTTAGACTTGGTTCAATATCAACTGTTGAAGTGATTCACCAGACAGATGACAAAGTAGCTATAGTAGAAGCGCTTAAAACCGTCCTTTCCAACATTCACTTATAGTGGAACTGTCACTTTAATGCCCCAAAAACATCAGAGTAAACACAGAAGGTTAGGAAGGCCCCTACAATCCAAGAGGCTCAGCATATACACAGTTTATTGACCTAACACTGCTACAACAAGTTATGGAACCAGTAAGGCACAATTCAGAAAACTGCATGATTTTTAACTTAAGCCACAGGGAATGCGTTTTTGGAAATAAATACAAAGAGCAAAGGATAGGTTTCATACAAAACAGGGATAAAAAGGTCAAAGTGTTTGAGACGACTGGAAACCTGCAGTCACAAGCTACACTTTCAGCAACAGTTCTTTTTTTTGGGGGGGGTTCTACTTTTACCCACATTTCCTGTGCTTTACATTTACAAATAGTATTCTTCAGTTCTAAGGCCATCATCATAATCAACAACAAAACACCTCACACCAATGTCAAAGTCAGTTAGTCCACTGTTAACAACCCACTTACTACTACTACCAGTCCCTTCAGGTGCAACATCCCATGCAAAAACATACCGTTTTAATCAAGGCTGTTCTGTAGTCCCCCTAAGGTGGTTGTGTTGATTGTATATAGTAGTAGCTGTAACAAGGCTGAGGTGGAGCGGACCAAGGTGGCAATGATGGTGGGTAAGTTAGTGTGGTGGACACAGAGGTGGAGTTGGCAGAGAGCAGCAGAGGTGTGGTGATCTGAGGGCTGAGGGGAGCCTGCGGTCAAATCTCCCTATACCTAGTCGTATAGTTATCCAGTAGGGGATGAAACTACTATCTGACCCTGGACCTGTGGTTAGGGTCAACTTCTACCCACACCTGGAGAGGAGATGGAGGGGAGAGAGAGCCAAGCCCAGTCCTCTTCATTATAGGATGGTACTCTCTGTGTCCAGGTCTGAGTCTTTGGGCTGAGATACGGATGCCATGGGGGCCATGGAGGGGGCGGTCACTGGCTGCTGGTCCACAGCAAACTCAGGGACGAAGGCTCGGGTCAACCCTTTGAGAGACAGCGCTGGGTCTGGACAGGACAGAGAGAGTGAAATGTTACTGCTCCAGCTGACTGAGGAGTTAAGTCTTTCAAGCTGTAGTAGTTGAGTGATTGTAGAAAATCAGACACTGAATCTGACTTCAGTTAAATATTGTGGATTAACAAGGTCAAAGTACTAAGAAGTCAATGAATAGAAATTCCCGAAGGGGAAAACTAAATAGCTGATATTAAAATCATCAAAAAGTCACTTGAAAATATGTGTTCAATGTTAGTACGTTTTGGCAAGCATGGTTGACGTGCATAAAGAGAGACAAGCAAAATGCTAATTCAACCTCCAGTACAGACTGTCACATCCTCAATCTAGGCAGGTAGCCTAGTGGTTAGAGCGTTGGACTAGTAACCGAAAGGTTCCAAGTTCAAATCCCCAAGCTGACAAGGTACAAATCAGTCGTTCTGCCCCTGAACAGGCAGTTAACCCAATGTTCCTAGGTCGTCATTGAAAATAAAAATGTGTTGTTAACTGACTTGCCTAGTTACAGAAAAAAAAATCTGAAGGACCTAACATCCAAACAGTGACGTCAACCTCTGAAATCTACTACCATTGTTTACCATTTTCCACTGGCTTTAAGATCGGAAAATAGCAGTGAATCATCAAGTAGAGTTAAGTGGCAGCATATCAGAGAGGATGCCGAACCACAGATTTCTTTTGAAACAGAGTCACGCGAATGCTATCCACATTCCATCATAAAGCAATATAAAGCAGACATTTCTCTATTGAAAACCACATTGCTGCTGTCATCACTATTCTGCTCAGAACTGTTGAGTTGAAGAGAGCCTCATGCTTCAAATGCATCCAAGGCATGCAACTTCTAAACACAATCCTGTCCCATGCATACCGGAACACTAAAACCTGATGCGGTCGGGTTGCCACACTAAAACACCAAGACAAGACAGGTTATAGTAGCGCTGGGAAGATAAACTGAAAACTAAAATCGACAATACCGATCAGTTTTCACAGGCTTTTGTTTTACTGATATCATTCATTGCGATAAGTTGCCTATAAAAGAGAAATTCGGTTTGAAATGAAATAAGTTTGCTTATCTGGGTGACTGTTAATGGGCCAATTGATGGTTACAACCATCAAACTAGTATTAGTAGTTAAAAAGCATAATACACAAGAGGTGGTGCACAATAGTTATAAAAGTATCCTTCTATTTATCGCTATCGCATCAATTCAGGCAATTTATGGCGATATGTATTTTTGTCCAAATGGACCAGCTCTAGGCCATAGAACTTCCACCCTAAATAGTCTGATCATGCTAGAATGATATTCTGATGTTGATGTTTATTTATGTACAATAGTACAGCTTCAACTTCAGTCTTCTAATCAAGATGACAATGACTTATATTCATTGAAAAAAAAAACATTTCCAGAAGGAGAATAAATGCAATTGAAGGGTTTGCAAAAGGCATACTGACAGAATCAATCAAATTTTAAAAAAAAGAAGGTCATATTCTGCCAATTCCATGAATCAAATCGGTTTTCAGTTTCTGGTATCCTCTCATCATTTAGAGACAAACCATTAGAGATGTCCATGTTACTGACATTTAAATGATTTAATAATGAAGGTTGAATGTCATGATGGTTCATGGCCAATGGGATCGATGATAAAACATCTATTAGAAAAGCAGGCACAAGTGGTAGGTTTCTAAAAGTATGTTGTGGTAATGGAGTAATGCAGAAACGGATGGCGTGCAGCAGCTGCAAAATACAAGTCCTGACAAACCTCTTTCATAAATGCTCCTTAACCTGTGGACACAGGACTTTTAGATAAAACATTGTCAATGTACTGGCAACACTGGAGTAAAATACACAAGTGAGAAGGAAGTACTGAACCAATACTATAAACTGAAAGAAGGGATTGTTGTGATATGACCAAAAGTACATAAACACCTGCTCGTCGAACATCTCATTCCAAAATCATGGTCATTAATATAGAGTTGGTCCCCCCTTTGCTGCTATAACAGCCTCCACTCTTCTGGGAAGGATTTCCACTAGATGTTGGAACATTGCTGCGGGGACTTACTTCCATTCAGCCACAATAGCATTAGTGAGGTCGGCACTGATGTTGGGAGATTAGGCCTGGCTCGCAGTCTGCCTTCCAATTCATCCCAAAGGTATTTGAAGTGGTTGAGGGCAGGGCTCTGTGCAGGCCAGTCAAGTTCTTCCACAAACCATTTCTGTAAGGACCTCGATTTGTGCACAGGGGCATTGTCATGATGAAACAGGAAAGGGCCTTCCCCAAACTGTTTCCACAAAGTTGGAAGCACAGAATCATCTAGAATATCATTGTATGCTGTAGCGTTAACATTTCCCTTCACTGGAACTAAGGGGCCTAGGCCAAACCATGAAAAACAGCCCCAGACCATTATTCCTCCTCCACCAAACTTTACAGTTGGTGCTATGCATTGGGGCAGGTAGCGGTCTCCTGGCAACCGCCAAACCCAGATTCGTCCGTCAGACTACCAGATGGTGAAGCGTGATTCATCACTCCAGAGAACGCGCTTCCACTGCTTCAGAGTCCAAAGGCGGCAAACTTTACACCACTCCAGCCGACGTTTAGCATTGCGCATGGTGAACTTAGGCTTACGACTGCTCGGCCATGGAAAACCATTTCATTAAGCTTCCAACTAAGTTACTGTGCTGACGTTGCTTCCGGAGGCAGTTTGGAACTTCTTAGTGAGTGTTGCAACTGAGGACAGATGATTTTTAAGCGCTACGGTCCCCTTCTGTGAGCTTGTGGCCTACCACTTTTCGGCTGAGCCGTTGTTGGTCCTAGACGTTTCCACTTCACAATAACAGCACTTACAGTTGTCCGGGGCAGCTCTAGCAGGGCAGAACTTTGACTTGTTGGAAAGGTGGCATCCTTTGACGGTGCCACGTTGAAAGTCACTGAGCTCTTCAGAGCAGGCCATTCTACTGCCAATGTTTGTCAATGGAGATTGCATGGTTGTGAGCTCGATTTTACACACCTGTGGTTGAAATAGCCGAATCCACTAATTTGAAGGGGTGTCCACATACTTTGTATATATAGTGTGTCAGTTCTGTGTCGGTTTTTAGAATTTGTTGTTAATATCCTTCTGTGGCATGTTACCAACAACCAAATGAATCTCCTTTCATGGGAAAATAAAGCATCACTTGACCGGACTCACCCATGATTTTGTAGGCTGTGCTGCAGATCCCGTTGGTATCATTTCCCTGTGTGGGGGGCTGAGGGGGCGGAGCAATGTTGGGCCTGTTTCTGGGTTTGGGGACGGGGCGTGGTCGGGGGAAGGGCAAGGTGGAGGCAGGATGGGCACTGGGTATGTCCTGGGGGACGGTGGAGGGTGGAGGTGTATCAGGCGGGGTGTTGGTGTCTGTTGGAGAATATTCCGCCCCCGGGTTGTCTCCTGTGGGATGGCCGAGGGCCCTGGGTTGGGACGGGGGGCTGACCTGTGAGGGTGTGGGGGGCTGTGGGGGTGGGTGGTTGGGGGCCTGGATGGAGGGCTGGTTGTTGGAGTGGCGTCGGGGGGTGGTGGAGGGCTGGGATGTGGGCAGGGTGGGGGAGGTAGGGGAGTGGCTTGAGGAAGAGAGGGGTCTGGGGGAGGGGCTGAGGGACTGGCCCGAGGAGGGGTTGTGGTTGGTGAGGTTACTGGGCTGGCCTGAAGGGGGGTTGGGCAGCTTGGGAGGGGCAGGGGCTGGCTTCTTTGTACCTGGATAGTAGAGAGAGGTTGACTTCAGAAATTATCTTGTGTCTACATATATTTGAGGCTACCTGAAATTGCATGTCTATGTCTAACAGGGGAGCTACACTGGGGCGTCACAAAAACGGTGGGTTTCTAGCTGCTACACTGGACCCGTAACTATAGCCGGCCTGAGCAGAGCCCAAGACACTTTATGTAGTGTTCTCGGGCATGAGGCACGTGTTAAATTCTTAAAAAATAGAACCAGAGCGGGCCTCTCCCGGGAACCGCGTTGCTTACACCCAGGTTTCATTAAAATGTTTAGGTGCATCTCACACTCTGCAAAGGTGAGGCATCCAGTGTAGCATGCTTTTAAATCTGTCGAAATGTAACAATATAACTACTAGTGCAAATTACCTTGTAATAAGACTTATTAATGAAAAAGCACAGAATAGGTTCTTTATTCAAATTTCCTTATGATACCATATGCATATAGCTACAAATAAATGTCTAACAACGTAATAAAGGTGAGCTGAATTGCTTTAAGGAGTGAGTAACCTCTGCTCATCATGTGTGGACTGGGCCCCATGGATCCGGCCCCAGGGCCTACCACTCCCAGCTGTCCCCCTGCTCCACCTCCTCCTGGGTTGCCCCCTCCTGAACCGTTCCTTTGATGGAGGGTCTGGGTGGAGGTGGGGTCACGCTTTGGGTTGCTTAACAGACAGAGGTCACCATTGTAAGTACAGCACCCAGATATTAGTGTAGAGCTCTGAAGATATCCACCATGAAATGTAAAAAATGTTGAGTGAGCTTTTTCTCTTTAACTACACTTGGCTGTTTCTTTGGTTTACCTTCTATATTCTAACCAATAGAACAGTCTGGAATTGACATTGAATAGAATCCTTTCATAAATTGATTCAAAAACATCCTTCAAAAAGTTACATAAGCTCAATGAGAGGACAGAAGTAATGGCCAAACAACATTTCCGAGGACAGAGCTTTGTACAACAGTTTTCTGCTGATTCATGTGTTCTAGTGTGAGAGCAGAGGCGTGAGGGACCTCTGAGGATGGCTGGCTCACAGCAGCCATTGTTGTACAGAGCCAGTGGTCTGAACTGAGATGTACCCACAGTGTTATTATAATGATTATTTGTTAGTAGTTTGAGGAAAATGCAGTTAGACAGTGAGAGGAAAAGTTGAGTCAGAAAGGCGTGTGTGAGATTTTCTAGTATGGGTACCAGTCTGTTTAGCTAGTATTCCACTCCTGTCATGCTAAAACTTTGGCATATGACAGATTACAAAAAGTGGAATGTTAGCTAAACAGACTGGTACCCATACCAGTCATTTTCCACTCAAATAAATGATGTTTGAAATAGATTTTCTGTATTAGAATGAACATAAGAGCAGTGACATCACCATAAACAGCGTACACACGCCTTAACAACAGATCATCATCAAAGATTGCAGTCAAAAGTGTGTTTTCTTATCATGCAGTGGAGTGGCATGCGTGTCTGTGCTCCACAGTGCACTACACACCCACGCCCTTACCTGAGACCCTCCGTGGTAGTAGCTAGAAGCTGCTGCGCTGCCACCAGGGCAGCCATACCCAGTGCCAGGCTAGGCTGGCAGCCCTCCGGCGGGGCCTGGAGCTCGGCCACACACCCCGTGACCTGCCCAGGCCCTGGGGACTCCACAGGGGGTAAGGGGGGCAGGAAGGCGGGTGAAACATGCTGCTTTCTACCTAACGTGTTGCTGCCTCTACGAGGGATGGTGTTATGGTCCGACAGTTTATTAGCAGAACTAGAGAGGGGGGAGAGGACAGAGAGGCAGATGGCAGAGCCATGTTGAGAAAGACACCCACAGGACAGAATCACCAAGTCCCAGAGTAGGTAGAGAGAGAGCGAGTGAAAATGAGAGAGAGAGAACAAGAGAGTGAGAGGTAGTCCACACCAAACGGAGAAAAAGGGATGTTAAGTAGATTTGTTGTCTAAAGTTACAAAGACACCTATAGTACTAAACATCCAGAAATAAGCTTCAAAAAGCCCCTCATGTAAGTAGTGATAATCAGCAGAGCTACCAATCAAACCAAACATTCAAAGTGTAAATGAATTATTATTGAGTTCTAAAAGTGAAAATCCTTTCGATTTAAGTAGCATGATATCCTCAGCTCAGAGCACTGGCAGGTACAGGACCAGTCTTTGACCTTTCACCCCACGGCAGTCCAAAGTAGAGGGAATGAGCTACTAGTGATGGGGTGCTGTGGTTAGTGGTTACCTGTCCTTGCGAAGGGTATCGTTCTCTGGCCCCACCATGCTACCAGGCCTCTTCCTCTCGATGGTGGAACAGTCGTACTCCATAGAGTGGTTGATGTGGTTGGAAGGAGGGGTGGGCATGGCAAACATCCCTGATACATTAAACTCCACATCTGCGCACACGGGGACAATAGGCAAGTAGAATTCCTTTAGGGGCCATTTAAAAAAACAAAACAACAGATACATTTTTTTCAGTAGCCTAGGAATCCGATTTATACCACTGACAGAGAAAGGAAACCAATGAACTCCATTTTGAGGACCTAGTCAAAGTGGAAGGGTCAAAGGTCATAAGTACATACCCTCAGGGAAGAACCAGTCAGCGTGTTGTATGATGGGTTCTATGATGGTCACCACGTGAACAGAGGTAGCAGCAGCCATCTCAGCTAGAGTGCTGCAGGCACACAGAGGAGAGCAGACATGATGTCAAACTCATTCCACGGAGGGCCGAGTGTCTGCAGGTTGTCGTTCCTCACTAATTAGTAAGGAACTCCCCACACCTGGTTGTATAGGTCTTAATTGAAAGGAAAAACCAGCAGAAACTAGGCCCACCAGGGAATCAGTTTGACACCCTTTTTACAGACAAACACTACATGAATATGACACCAATTTGTGAACACAAACTTTAGTTTTTCAGTTTGAATAGTGAGTACTCCCCATCTCTCCTCCCCTCTCTTCCCTTTTCTCACCCCTCCGTTTTGGCCCACAGCAGGTTTGGTCCCAGTACAATGGCGATGTTGCTAGGGGTCATCTTGTTGACCTCACTGTCCTGAGCCAGCTTGGACAGGAACTTCACCAGATACCTACAACACAGGACACAGAGACAGGCACAGGTAAGGTAAATGTTAGCTGTTAAGAAAAAGGGTAACATATTACACACAAGTTGTGTGAACCAGTCCATCTGTTACCCACCTTAGGTTTGCTTTGTTGTTCTTTGGTAATTGATCACACACAACCCAGAGGGCCTGCAGTCGCTTGTCTGGCTCTAGAACACTGGGGAGAGACACAGAGGGACAATCTGTTTCATGGTTGCCATCATTTCACTCCTTTTTTACTTTTCATTTCTACTACTTCTCCTTTACTTTCCTTGGTTCCTTCTACAGCTACAGTATGGCTGCTATTGAATGTGTGTGGTGGTGGCTTACCTAGACGCCTGAATCCACTCGTTGTAAAGCTGAAAGCTCATCAGAGGTTCAGGTAGTTCTCTCAGGTAAGACTTCAGGGCTCCTGGAATGAAAGTGTTATGTGAGCTGTTATGTGAGCAATGGTCTGACAATCATTTCAGTTACATTACTTGAAAACACTTCCTGAAACATGTATAATATGTGAGTGGGGGTTAGGATCGTACCAGCGACAGCGTGGGGGTCCGAGTAGAACTCCTCCAGCTGTGAGGTGGAACAGTCCAGAGCAGCCTTGAGCTTCTTCAGTTTTGAGGTCCCGGCTGCGATCCTGAAGAGGCCCTGGTATAACACACAGACAGGATGGATGAGACAGACAGGGCTTAATCAGTACAGACACTCTGTACTCACTCTCATACGAATGCAAACACACTGACCTCTCTCATGCATTCACACACATCAAGCTTGTCCTCACACACACACACAAAACATAAACCTCAATTCACACACAAACAAAACTTCTACTCTCTCCCACCCAAACAGTCCCTCCTCTCACCACAGGCTGTGTTCTGTGTTCACACATAGATTGAATGGGAAGACAATATGGTGAGAACTAAACACAGTTGATTTAGAACCTTGCCAGCAAACAACACGCATAGCATGATAATTCGGAATTACAGTATAATTGCTGACATTTATTTTTGTAATAATATATAGCTTTCTTTTTTTGCACACAATCCTGTCTCGGAGCTCTGACATGCACTGTCAACTGTGGAATATTGTATAGACAGGTGTGTGCCTTTCCAAATCATGTCCAATCAATTGGATTTTTACCACAGGCCGACTCCAATCAAGTTGTAGAAAAATCTCAACGATGATCAATGGAAACATGATGCACCTGAGCTCAATTTTGAGTCTCAAAGCAAAGGGTCTGAATACTTATGTAAATAAGGTATTTTTTATTTTATTTGCAGAAATAAAAAAAATAAAAACGGTTTTCACTTTGTCATTATGGGGTATTGCGATGTCATTATGGGGTATTGCGATGTCATTATGGGGTATTGCGATGTCATTATGGGGTATTGCGATGACCATTATGGGGTATTGTGTGTAGATTGATGAGGAAAAAAAATAATTTAATCAATTTTAGAATAAGGCTGTAACGTAACAAATTGTGGAAAAAGTCCACACCCTTATCCCTAGTGCCTGCATGTTCACACCCCTACCCCAGACCAGCATGCTCACACCCTTATCCCTAGTGCCTGCATGCTCACACCCTTATCCCTAGTGCCTGCATGCTCACACCCTTACCCCAGCATGCTCACACCCTTATCCCTAGTGCCTGCATGCTCACACCCTTATCCCTAGTGCCTGCATGCTCACACCCTTATCCCTAGTGCCTGCATGCTCACACCCCTACCCCAGCATGCTCACACCCTTATCCCTAGTGCCTGCATGCTCACACCCTTATCCCTAGTGCCTGCATGCTCACACCCTTATCCCTAGTGCCTGCATGCTCACACCCTTATCCCTAGTGCTTGCATGCTCACACCCTTATCCCTAGTGCCTGCATGCTCACACCCCTACCCCAGCATGCTCACACCCTTATCCCTAGTGCCTGCATGCTCACACCCTTATCCCTAGTGCCTGCATGCTCACACCCTTATCCCTAGTGCCAGCATGCTCACACCCTTATCCCTAGTGCCTGCATGCTCACACCCCTACCCCAGCATGCTCACACCCTTATCCCTAGTGCCTGCATGCTCACACCCTTATCCCTAGTGCCTGCATGCTCACACCCTTATCCCTAGTGCCTGCATGCTCACACCCCTACCCCAGCCTGCTCACACCCTTATCCCTAGTGCCTGCATGCTCACACCCTTATCCCTAGTGCCTGCATGCTCACACCCTTATCCCTAGTGCCTGCATGCTCACACCCCTACCCCAGCATGCTCACACCCTTATCCCTAGTGCCTGCATGCTCACACCCTTATCCCTAGTGCCTGCATGCTCACACCCCTACCCCAGCATGCTCACACCCTTATCCCTAGTGCCTGCATGCTCACACCCTTATCCCTAGTGCCTGCATGCTCACACCCCTACCCCAGCATGCTCACACCCTTATCCCTAGTGCCTGCATGCTCACACCCTTATCCCTAATGCCTGCATGCTCACACCCCTACCCCAGCATGCTCACACCCTTATCCCTAGTGCCTGCATGCTCACACCCTTATCCCTAATGCCTGCATGCTCACACCCCTACCCCAGCATGCTCACACTCCTACCCCAGCATGCTCACACTCCTACCCCAGCATGCTCACACCCCTACCCCAGCATGCTCACACCCCTACCCCAGCATGCTCACACCCTTATCCCAGCATGCTCACACCCCTACCCCAGCATGCTCACACCCCTACCCCAGCATGCTCACACCGCTACCCCAGCATGCTCACACCCCTACCCTAGCATGCTCACACCTCTACCCCAGCATGCTCACACCGCTACCCCAGCATGCTCACACCCCTACCCCAGCATGCTCACACCCCTACCCCAGCATGCTCACACCCCTACCCCAGCATGCTCACACCCCTACCCCAGCATGCTCACACCCCTACCCCAGCATGCTCACACCCCTACCCCAGCATGCTCACACCCTTATCCCTAGTGCCTGCATTATTGTTGGCCACTTAAATTGTACCAATGTGTTTCTCAGTCGTCCATGCTATTTTAATAATAAATCATTTGATTTTCCCATTGTGTTAATGAGGGCGGATTGATTTCCAAGTTTTTAGTGTACGTTTTTTCAAGATGAGTCATGAGAAGAGAATCTTCCAGCCCATCGGGTATCTCACTACACCCCCACATGCTACGTCTTGAAATATGCAGACAGACGGATTAAAAGTACAGTTACATTGTAATACTTCTGACAGGGAACGTTCCAGCTCCCCCCACAACTTCTGGACTTTAAAGCATTTCTTACAAGTGGAAAGAACTCAGAGAAGGTCGCAGCAGATTTGAATGTTTTCGGTTCGTGTCTCTTCATGTTTGTTAACATTTCAAAATGTATGGGATCAAAAATGTTTATTGCCAGTTCTTAAACCTTTTAGATCTAACAATCTAAACTAGATGCCCTCAATCTCACACAAATGATCAAGGGACAACCCTAAATCAATAAACATGGGCACCCTCATAGATATTATCCTGACCAACTTCCCCTCCAAATACACCTCTGCTGTTTTCAAATCAGGATCTCCGCAATCACTGCCTCATTACCTGCATCCACGGTCAAACGACCACCCCTCATCACTGTCAAACGCTACCTAAAACACTTCAGCGAGCAGGCCTTTCTAATCGACATGGCCCGGGTATCCTGGAAGGATATTGACCTCATCCCGTCAGTAGAGGATGCCTAGTCGTTCTTTAAAAGTAATTTCCTCTCCATCTTAAATAAGCATGCCCCTTTCAAAAAATATAGAACCAGGAACAGATGTAGCCCTTGGTTCACTCCAGACCTGACTGCCCTCGATCAGCACAAAAACATCCTGTGGCGGACTGCCATAGCATCAAATAGTCCCAGCGATATCAAAATCAAATCAAATTTATTTATATAGCCCTTCGTACATCAGCTGATATCTCAAAGTGCTAGTGCCTGCATGCTCACACCCTTATTCCTAGTGCCTGCATGTTCACACCCTTATCCCTAGTGCCTGCATGCTCACACCCTTATCCCTAGTGCCTGCATGCTCACACCCTTATCCCTAGTGCCTGCATGCTCACACCCCTACCCCAGCATGCTCACACCCTTATCCCTAGTGCCTGCATGCTCACACCCTTATCCCTAGTGCCTGCATGCTCACACCCTTATCCCTAGTGCCTGCATGCTCACACCCTTATCCCTAGTGCCTGCATGCTCACACCCTTATCCCTAATGCCTGCATGCTCACACCCCTACCCCAGCATGCTCACACCCTTATCCCTAGTGCCTGCATGCTCACACCCTTATCCCTAATGCCTGCATGCTCACACCCCTACCCCAGCATGCTCACACTCCTACCCCAGCATGCTCACACTCCTACCCCAGCATGCTCACACTCCTACCCCAGCATGCTCACACCCCTACCCCAGCATGCTCACACTCCTACCCCAGCATGCTCACACCTCTACCCCAGCATGCTCACACCGCTACTCCAGCATGCTCACACCTCTACCCCAGCATGCTCACACCGCTACCCCAGCATGCTCACACCCCTACCCCAGCATGCTCACACCCCTACCCCAGCATGCTCACACCCCTACCCCAGCATGCTCACACCCATACCCCAGCATGCTCACACCCCTACCCCAGCATGCTCACACCCTTATCCCTAGTGCCTGCATTATTGTTGGCCACTTAAATTGTACCAATGTGTTTCTCAGTCGTCCATGCTATTTTAATAATAAATCATTTGATTTTCCCATTGTGTTAATGAGGGCGGATTGATTTCCAAGTTTTTAGTGTACGTTTTTTCAAGATGAGTGATGAGAAGAGAATCGTCCAGCCCATCGGGTATCTCACTACACCCCCACATGCTACGTCTTGAAATATGCAGACAGACGGATTAAAAGTACAGTTACATTGTAATACTTCTGACAGGGAACGTTCCAGCTCCCCCCACAACTTCTGGACTTTAAAGCATTTCTTACAAGTGGAAAGAACTCAGAGAAGGTCGCAGCAGATTTGAATGTTTTCGGTTCGTGTCTCTTCATGTTTGTTAACATTTCAAAATGTATGGGATCAAAAATGTTTATTGCCAGTTCTTAAACCTTTTAGATCTAACAATCTAAACTAGATGCCCTCAATCTCACACAAATGATCAAGGGACAACCCTAAATCAATAAACATGGGCACCCTCATAGATATTATCCTGACCAACTTCCCCTCCAAATACACCTCTGCTGTTTTCAAATCAGGATCTCCGCAATCACTGCCTCATTACCTGCATCCACGGTCAAACGACCACCCCTCATCACTGTCAAACGCTACCTAAAACACTTCAGCGAGCAGGCCTTTCTAATCGACATGGCCCGGGTATCCTGGAAGGATATTGACCTCATCCCGTCAGTAGAGGATGCCTAGTCGTTCTTTAAAAGTTATTTCCTCTCCATCTTAAATAAGCATGCCCCTTTCAAAAAATATAGAACCAGGAACAGATGTAGCCCTTGGTTCACTCCAGACCTGACTGCCCTCGATCAGCACAAAAACATCCTGTGGCGGACTGCCATAGCATCAAATAGTCCCAGCGATATCAAAATCAAATCAAATTTATTTATATAGCCCTTCGTACATCAGCTGATATCTCAAAGTGCTAGTGCTTGCATGCTCACACCCTTATCCCTAGTGCCTGCATGCTCACACCCTTATCCCTAGTGCCTGCATGCTCACACCCTTATCCCTAGTGCCTGCATGCTCACACCCTTATCCCTAGTGCCTGCATGCTCACACCCCTACCCCAGCATGCTCACACCCTTATCCCTAGTGCCTGCATGCTCACACCCTTATCCCTAGTGCCTGCATGCTCACACCCTTATCCCTAATGCCTGCATGCTCACACCCCTACCCCAGCATGCTCACACCCTTATCCCTAGTGCCTGCATGCTCACACCCTTATCCCTAATGCCTGCATGCTCACACCCCTACCCCAGCATGCTCACACTCCTACCCCAGCATGCTCACACTCCTACCCCAGCATGCTCACACTCCTACCCCAGCATGCTCACACCCCTACCCCAGCATGCTCACACCGCTACCCCAGCATGCTCACACCGCTACCCCAGCATGCTCACACCTCTACCCCAGCATGCTCACACCGCTACCCCAGCATGCTCACACCCCTACCCCAGCATGCTCACACCCCTACCCCAGCATGCTCACACCCTTATCCCTAGTGCCTGCATTATTGTTGGCCACTTAAATTGTACCAATGTGTTTCTCAGTCGTCCATGCTATTTTAATAATAAATCATTTGATTTTCCCACTGTGTTAATGAGGGCGGATTGATTTCCAAGTTTTTAGTGTACGTTTTTTCAAGATGAGTGATGAGAAGAGAATCGTCCAGCCCATCGGGTATCTCACTACACCCCCACATGCTACGTCTTGAAATATGCAGACAGACGGATTAAAAGTACAGTTACATTGTAATACTTCTGACAAGGAACGTTCCAGCTCCCCCCACAACTTCTGGACTTCAAAGCATTTCTTACAAGTGGAAAGAACTCAGAGAAGGTCGCAGCAGATTTGAATGTTTTCGGTTCGTGTCTCTTCATGTTTGTTAACATTTCAAAATGTATGGGATCAAAAATGTTTATTGCCAGTTCTTAAACCTTTTAGATCTAACAATCTAAACTAGATGCCCTCAATCTCACACAAATGATCAAGGGACAACCCTAAATCAATAAACATGGGCACCCTCATAGATATTATCCTGACCAACTTCCCCTCCAAATACACCTCTGCTGTTTTCAAATCAGGATCTCCGCAATCACTGCCTCATTGCCTGCATCCACGGTCAAACGACCACCCCTCATCACTGTCAAACGCTACCTAAAACACTTCAGCGAGCAGGCCTTTCTAATCGACATGGCCCGGGTATCCTGGAAGGATATTGACCTCATCCCGTCAGTAGAGGATGCCTAGTCATTCTTTAAAAGTAATTTCCTCTCCATCTTAAATAAGCATGCCCCTTTCAAAAAAATTTAGAACCAGGAACAGATGTAGCCCTTGGTTCACTCCAGACCTGACTGCCCTCGATCAGCACAAAAACATCCTGTGGCGGACTGCCATAGCATCAAATAGTCCCAGCGATATCAAAATCAAATCAAATGTATTTATATAGCCCTTCATACATCAGCTGATATCTCAAAGTGCTGTACAGAAACCCAGCCTAAAACCCCAAACAACGCAGGTGTAGAAGCAGGTGTATGCAACTTTTCAGGGAAGTCAGGAACCAATACACACAGTCAGTCAGGAAAGCAAAGGCCAGCTATTTCAAGCAGAAATGTGCATCCTGTAGCACAAACTCCAAAAAGTTATGGGACACTAAAGTCCATGGAGAATAAGAGCACCTTCTCCCAGCTGCCCACTGCACTGAGGCTAGGAAACACTGTCACCACCAATAAATCCACAATAATCAAGAATTTCAAAAAGCATTTCTCTACAGCTGGCCATGCTTTCCACCTGGCTACCCCTACCCCGGCCAACAGCTCCGTACCCCCGCAGCTACTTGCCCAAGCCTCCCCAGCTTCTCCTTCAACCAAATCCAGATAGCAGATGTTCTGAAAGAGCTACACAACCTGGACCCATACAAATAGCTGGGTTAGACAATCTGGACCCTCTTTCTAAAATTCTCTCTGTATATATAAACAATGTCGCTCTTGCTGCTGGTGATTCTCTGATCCACCTCTACGCAGACAACACCATTCTGTATACTTCTGGCCCCTCTTTGGACACTGTGTTAACAAACCTCCAAACAAGCTTCAATGCCATACAACACTCATTCTGTGGTCTCCAACTTCTCTTAAATGCTAGTAAAACTAAATGCATGCTTTTCAACCGATCGCTGCCCGCACCCTCCTAGCATCACTACTCTGGACGGTTCTGACTTAGAATATGTGGACAACTACAAATACCTAGGTGTCTGGTTAGACTGTAAACTCTCCTTCCAGACTCATTCAACATCTCAAATCCAAAATTAAATCTAGAATCGGTATTCCTATTTCGCAACAAAGCCTTCTTCACTCATGCTGCCAAACACCCTCGTAAAACTGACTATCCTACCGATCCTTGACTTCGGTGATGTCATTTACAAAATAGCCTCCAACACTCTACTCAGCGAACTGAATGCAGTCTATCACATTATGTAGATTACATTTAAGAGATTTAAAGTGCATTTTACATTTCATGTTTGGGCCCTTACCACAAAAGGTTTCTGCATGGATTCATTTCACTCATCCTTGTATTATTTAATTCACGCATCCATATTTAAATTTCTTTGTCCTCAACTATGATCCCCCTTCACTTTCTCCCCCTCTACCTCGCTCCCACAATGCTTCAATCCATCCATCCATCCTTCTCTCCCTACCTCCTCCTTCATGCCAGTCTCCAGCAGCATCATGATGCAGGCCTCTAATGGCAGAGCGATCTCTCTGCTACTCCTCTTCAGATGCTCCTCCAGACCCGTCCCAAACGCTGGCTTCTCTGTCCACGAGTCTGACGGGGGAGAGAGAGAGAGAGTGGTAGCACTGTTAGCATGGTGGTAACAAAACTAAAGTTGTTACGGGTCTGCAGAAAGAGACTGCGGATGAGGGGTTAGGAGGCCTGGGAATGGTACATTTGTAGGTGAACAACGTCCCCTCTGGCCAACCATCAGTCACTCACTCCTCCAATAGATAACCACATTGTCTCCATCCGTGGCATGTGTTGGTGCGTTTCTGTGCACTCAGTGGAAAGGAAAGCCCAGGTAGATCTGATGTGTGGAATGTTTGAATCATCATAAACCACATGCTGGGAGAGAAGGTTTGATTTAGACCACACTCTGTTTACAGGAGAAAACCCAGCCTGCCGAACACAGAGGGAAAGAGAGAACCCATACTAAAAAGAGTGGAAACAGCTAAATGAATGCCTTCCCTGCAATCATTTTCAGTCCTACAGGAACAATAAGCAATAACCTACATGACACAGCCTACCAGATGCCTTCAGACATCATTTAGTAAAAATAAGCAAATACATCAACCGAGAGTATGGCCACTTTAATAGAGTTAGTTATAAGTGATTGAAGTGGTCTAACAAATAAACAAGATGCAAGCAGCTGTAGCCTATGCAGGCAGGGTGACAATGCATAGCCTAGACCAGTGGTTCCCAAACTTTTATAGGCCTGTACCCTTTCAAACATTCCACCTCCAGCTGCGTACCCCCTTTAGCACCAGGGTCAGCGCACTCCCAAATGTTGTTTTTTTGCTATCATTGTAAGCCTGACACACTACATTTACTGGTGGGGATAGCGGCAGCAGCCCCAGCTCAGATATTCAACTTACTTCTTCTTATTCCGCCACCTACTCCTCCAACAGCCTTTATGCTACAAATGCTGTTCCAACTTCAGAACGTGCGAAATGGTCTGGATCGAGTTGCTTGTATACAACTTCTGCCTAGAAGGCCAGCATGCCGGAGTCGCCTCTTCACTGTTGACGTTGTGGCTGGTGTTTTGCGAGTACTCTTTAATGAAGATGCCAGTTGAGGACTTGTGAGGCGTCTGTTTCTCAAACTAGACACTAATGTACTTGTCCTCTTGCTCAGTTGTGCACTGGGGCCTCCCACTCCTCTTTCTATTCTGGTTAGAGACCGCTTGCGCTGTTCTGTGAAGGTACACAGCGTTGTACGAGATCTTCAGTTTCTTGGCAATTTCTCGCATGGAATAGCCATCATTTCTCAGAACAAGAATAGACTGACGAGTTTCAGAAGAAAGGTCTTTGTTTCTGGACATTTTGAGCCTGTAATCGAACCCACAAATGCTGATGCTCCAGATACTCAACTCGTCTAAAGAAGGCCAGTTTTATTGCTTCTTTAAATCAGGACAACAGTTTTCAGCTGTGCTAACATAATTGCAAAATGGTTTTCTAATGATCAATTAGCCTTTTAAAATGATAAACTTGGATTAGCTAACACAACGTGCCATTGGAACACAGGAGTGATGGTTGCTGATAATAGGCCTCTGTACGCCTATGTAGATATTCAATTTAAAAAATCTGCCGTTTCCAGATACAATAGTAATTTACATTAACAATGTCTACACTGTAGTTCTGATCAATTTGATGAGCTTTTCTTTAAAAAACAAGGACATTTTTAAGTGACCCCAAACTTTTGAACGGTAGTGCAGGTACGTGGTTGCAATGGGCGTGTGAGAAACTGAAAATTATGGTCAGTAAAGAAAACATTCAGCTCGTCTCTCAATTAAAAAAAACGTGTCAATACTTTGCCCATTGATAACCAGCGCACTTCTGTATGTTGTAAAAGCGTTACATGGTCGCTGCCCATATCATTGCATAATGCAGAAAATACAGGAGAGTTCAGGGGCCTTGCTTTAACAAAGTTAACCATTTTCACTGTACTGTCCAAAACATCTTTCAAGCTGTCGGGCATTCCCTCGACAGCAAGAGCCTCCCAGTGGATGCTGCACCGGGAGCAACTGCTTGCACACACGTTACCACTCCACTATGTCTCCTGTCATGGCTTTTACACCATCAGTATAGATACCAACATGAGCAGCAGCTACGTTTGGCTACATACAGACCATTAGCGGAATTCCCACGAGAGAGTAACGGTTCATGTGATTGGATGTTAATAATTTGACTAGGCTACCTGTATTTGACATGGTTGTTATTTCACTGAACACTCAATGGTTTAATTTTATTTTTGGCAGTGAAACGAGGCTACTCAGGCGAGAAAAAACCCTCACCCAAATGTATAGGCCCGTTGGAAAATATAAATGTACTGTTTGAAAATAAAATAAAATAATGCTGTCGGGCATACACCCGTTTGGGATACCTGGCCCAGACCTAGATGATAACTTAAGACTTTAGCCTGACCCAACAATATCATCACGGTACTAATGGACAGAGTTCCTGTGTCACGCTCAGTTAAACCTTTATAGGTCTGAGGAAAAAAAGAGCCTGTGACGAGAAATAGAGAAGTTTTTAGAAGGAGGTGGTGAGGACTGGTCTGTATCTCGCTGAGAGGGATTTTAGAGGGGAGTAGGACAGGATCGGAGGAGGATAACTTCTGGGCAACTTCAACCAGCACAGGGAGAGGGGAACTGGGCTGTACTGCACCTGGAGTATAGTGTACCTTGCTGTGCTTGTATGGTTGGCAGGACACTCTCGAGGACAGTCAGAGATTTTCTATGGTAATCAGCTTGGGCCTCTAAGAGCTGGGAACACAACGGAACAGTGTGGAAGAGGGAGAGCGAGCGAAAAGGAGAGCGAGGGAGAGAGAAAACGAGAGTGAGGGAGAGAGAAAAGGAGAGCGAGGGAGAGAGAAAAGGAGAGCGTGGGAGAGAGAAAAGGAGAGCGAGGGAGAGAGAAAAGGAGAGCGAGAGAGAGAGAAAAGGTGAGCGAGAGAGAGAGAAAAGGTGAGCGAGAGAGAGAGAAAAGGAGAGCGAGGGAGAGCGAGGGAGAGAGAAAAGGAGAGCGAGGGAGAGAGAAAAGGAGAGCGAGGGAGAGAGAAAAGGAGAGCGAGGGAGAGAGAAAAGGAGAGCGAGGGAGAGAGAAAAGGAGAGCGAGGGAGAGAGAAAAGGAGAGCGAGGGAGAGAGAAAAGGAGAGCGAGGGAGAGAGAAAAGGAGAGCGAGGGAGAGAGAAAAGGTGAGCGAGAGAGAGGCGAGAAAAAGAAAAAAGAAAGAGTCAGTCAACAATGAGAGGAACAACAAACCAACTGTTCACCAGTCACCCAACAGCTATGAACATTCCCACACACACACGCTGATTCACCATTACGTAGTAGCAGGCATAGTCCCCTTCCTTTGAGAAGAAATTGTACATGTCTGCAGCCAGTTGATCCTGAGAGAGAGGAGCAGACGAGATCATTAGAAGCAGATGGCAGAGAAGGACCAACTCTCAGGACTTAAACATGTGCTCCATCAACAGTAATTTCACTATAAAAGGCAAATTACTGCCTGTTTAATATCGACCTAAACCCATCCACCTCTCTGGTCTCAAAATCCAATCAATGTATTTCAGGTGGCAGCTCTGTTAGTGTTAGTGCTGGGTAGGGTCATTAAGCCTTCCACAGTGACTCATAAATCTGTCTGCTGTTGACAGGGCCAGGGTATAGTAGCAGTGTAGAGCAGGGCTGAACAGGCCTGGAGCGCAGAGGAAGGAAAACACTGAATCATGTAGCTTCCTGGACAGAAGACCTGACACACACCACTAACTCAAACTAACTCAATACACACAATACTCTCAGTCCGCAGCACTTCGCAGAGAGAGAGGCACGCACACACAGCTGACTGGGCATTCCTTCTTCCTAAATCAAACAGCTATAACGGTACTGGGCATGGAATGTCCATTTCTGTCCTTACCTTCATCTGTCAAAACTTTCCATAGTGTCACTTCCTCTTCTTCTCATGTGCGCAACTACCATTCATCTGGGATTGAGGCCTGTGATTTATCCTAATTCATATAGCAGAGCGTCAGTCAAACTTAACTGTGGGGTGATTTATCCATTTAAGGCCTTACCTTGCACAGTTCCATTTTATTCATAGCTTCATCCACCTCCTCTTTGAGCAGGTCTGCCTTGGCCGTCAGTGCTTGAGTGTTTGTTCCTGAGATTATCGACTTGGTTGCCTGCAACCACCTGGAAGGGGTAGACCGCAGATCAGGTTAGAACGTTGTTATACACTTTAAAACATGTTCTAGCACATTCTAAATGTTAATAAAGGTGATACATGTACACAGGCTCACCTCGCTCTGGCAGAATCATAGTCAAGAACTAGCCTGGCTAGCTGCTTCCTCTGTTTGAGGATGTTGGGAATGTCCACCTGAGAATATGGATGTTCACATCTGTTAAGTACGTATGGCACTTTTCCAAATACACACTGAATATTGACTCAATTATTTATGATGGAGTTAGAATGGTTTTGACTAAATATTGGATACTCTTTATAGAGGTTTGGATGGAATAAGGCACTCAATATCTCCTCCTCACCTCTGCTAGCTGGTTGAGGGGGTCTAGCACGTCTTTCTCTATCTGAACCTCATGCTGCAGCAGCTCTGACGCCAGCCTGTTCTCTGCCTCCCCACACACCTCCATCATTTTCCTGTCAGGAGGAGACACACACACACACAGGTCAAAGGTTATTCAGATGCCACAGGAAGAGCTATCGGGGTCAGATGTCACCATTACTGTCCTACAAAATAATGACGAATAACTGCAGAGGGTCATCTACAGTACCAGTCAAAAGTTTGGATACACCTACTTTTTCAGTTTTTTCTTTATTTTTACCCTTTTCTATATTGTAAAATAATAGTGAAGACATCAACACTATGAAATAACACGTATGGGATCATGTAGTAACCAAAATAAAAGTGCTAAACAAATCAAAATACATTTTTGATTCTTCAAAGTAGCCGCCCTTTGCATTAATGACAGCTCTGCACACTCTTGGTATTCTCTCAACCAGCTTCACCTGTAATGCTTTTCCAACAGTCTTGAAGGAATTCCCACATATGCTGAACACTTGTTGCCTGCCTTTCCTTCACTCTGCAGTCCAATTCATCCCAAACCATCTCAATTGGGTTGACATCGGGTGATTGTAGGGGCCAGGACATCTGCTGCAACAGTCAATCACTCTCAGTCTTGGTCAAATAGCCTTTACACAGCCTGGAGGTGTGTTGGGTCATTGTCCTGTTGAAAAACAAATGATAGTCCCACTAAGTGCAAACCAGATGGGAAGGCGTATCACTGCAGAAAGTGTGTCTTACATTCTAAATAAATCACAGACAGCGTCACCAGCAAAGCACCCCGACACCATCACAACTCCTCCTCCATGCTTCACGGTGGGAACTACACATGCGGAGATGATCCGTTCACCTACTTTGTGTCTCAAAAGACACGGCAGTTGGAACCAAAAATCTCATCTTTTGACTCATCAGACCAAAGGACAGATGTCCACCAGTCTAATGTCCATTGCTTGTGTTTCTTGGCCCAAGCAAGTCTCTTCTTCTTATTAGTGTCCTTTAGTAGTGGTTTCTTTGCAGCAATTCGACCATGAAGGCCTGATTCACACAGTCTCCTCTGAACTGTTGATGTTGAGATGTATCTGTTACTTGAACTCTGTGAAGCAATTATTTGTGCTGCGTTTTCTGAGGCTGGTAACTAATGAACTTATTCTCTGCAGCTCTGGGTCTTCCTTTCCTGTGGCGGTCCTCATGAGACCCAGTTTAATCGTAGCTCTTGTGTATACCACCCCTACCTTGTCACAACACAACTGATTGGCTCAAACGCATTAAGGAAAGAAAATCCATAAATTAACTTTCAAACAAGGCACACCAGTTAATTGAAATGCATTCCAGGTGACCACCTCATTCCAGGTGACCACCTCAACTCATGCTGGTTGAGAGAATGCCAAGAGTGTGCAAAGCTGTCATCAAGGTGTGGCTATTTTGAAGAATCTCAAATATATTTGGATTTGTTTAACACTTTTTTGGTTACTACTATTATTCTACAATGTAGAAAGTAGTAAAAATAGTGTATGTCCAAACTTTTGACTGGTACTGTACATGTCCCATTCATCACCTTTGACAGTACCTTCCATACACATCCATCATTCCGCATCCACAAATACATCATATTAAACATTGGCAAGTTGTCAAATGAGATAGATTCACTTCCTCCTAAAAGCAGACAGTAACAGTAAATCTCTGGGTAGTTTCTACATCCTCTAGTCTGAGTGCCTGTCTGTTTCTGTCACTGTCTTACTATGCGAACAAGGCAACAATGTAGCTCGTTCTGTTAAATGGAGAATCAGTCTGGCAAACATCCTCATTATGTGGATAGACATCCACACTAGACACTTTCTGATCCTCCACAAAAACAAGAAATGACTGAAAAGACCGCTGATAATAATTGGGTCAGTTTGTTAGCCACATATTCTCCATCTCTCTAGGGTTCATCTGTTCCATATAACCACAGTGTCAGACAGACGATTGGTTGTCTAACCTGTCAATTCACCCTCACTCACCCAATCAGAGACTCCTCTCCCAGCTGACTGCCTCCGTCCACCATGGCTTGAGACAGCGCTGTCAGAGGAAGCTTTTTCTGTGGTGTGTGTTTGTAGAAAGGGAAAAGAGATATGTATACATCTATTAGACACCAACGGAGGCACCAACAAGAAGTTTCTAGTGCTTTCCTTTTGAGGGTTTATCAATGGAAAGTCCATTTTCATTAAGTTGGACAATATAGAACAGTAGAAAGAATGAGGATGTTACAGTTATTGTGATATTAAGAGCTAATTTGACATACTGTAACAACTAGACACCGTATGATGTCTCATCATCCCTTTCTATTCCCATAAAGCTGTACTGAAATACATGGAAGGAGGGTTGAGCAGAGCTGTAGCTATGAGAAAGTAAACATGTCTTTTTACCTGACCATTTCCTGTGTATGGGCATGGTACGGACTGGCATTGACACAATTGTACATGTTGGATCATGAGGTAAACAAAAAAAACACAAATTGCTGATATAGAACAATATTTTCAATGGGGTAGGGTAATCTAGTGTTAATCAGGTAGGTGAAGAGTTAATGGGAAATAAATCCTAAATATATTCTTATCTTTGATCTAGTGATTCAGACAATTTGGTCAGGAATAATGTTAATGATACCTGTACTTACATGTCTCTTCTCTGCGTCGGTGCCAATGTGGCCCTGCAGACACGTGACCATCCTCTTGTGTGTGTTGTGGGAGACCACACGTACCATCTCCATGCGCCGCTCAATCTGTGCACGACAAACGACCACTTACATACAGACAGATCTTTACTGTGATGTAGTATACAACTCGTTGGTAAAGCAGCTACAGGCTATAGACACTGGAAACGATTTTCATAAAACCCGGATGTTGAATGATTAAATGCATCGTCTTGTGTTTCATAGTGTAACAAGGTTAGGAATCCAATATGTTCCGCACTGCTGTGGCGCAGAAGACAGTTCCTAGGGACACTGAGTTGAAGGGTTATGCCTGTAGGTTAGAACTACACTGATCCCTCTTTCTCAGCCCTTTTGGTCCTCTGACAACTCTGTCCAGTAGAATGAATGGTGTTGACATGTAACTACACTGATCCCTCTTTCTCAGCCCTGTTGGTCCTCTGACAACTCTGTCCAGTAGAATGAATGGTGTTGACATGTAACTACACTGATCCCTCTTTCTCAGCCCCTTTGGTCCTCTGACAACTCTGTCCAGTAGAATGAATGGTGTTGACATGTAACTACACTGATCCCTCTTTCTCAGCCCTTTTGGTCCTCTGACAACTCTGTCCAGTAGAATGAATGGTATTGACATGTAACTACACTGATCCCTCTTTCTCAGCCCCTTTGGTCCTCTGACAACTCTGTCCAGTAGAATGAATGGTGTTGACATGTAACTACACTGCTCAAAAAAATAAAGGGAACACTTAAACAACACAATGTAACTCCAAGTCAATCACACTTCTGTGAAATCAAACTGTCCACTTAGGAAGCAACACTGATTGACAATAAATTTCACATGCTGTTGTGCAAATGGAATAGACAACAGATGGAAATTATAGGCAATTAGCAAGACACCCCCAATAAAGGAGTGGTTCTGCAGGTGGTGACCACAGACCACTTCTCAGTTCCTATGCTTCCTGGCTGATGTTTTGGTCACTTTTGAATGCTGGCGGTGCTTTCACTCTAGTGGTAGCATGAGACGGAGTCTACAACCCACACAAGTGACTCAGGTAGTGCAGCTCATCCAGGATGGCACATCAATGCGAGCTGTGGCAAGAAGGTTTGCTGTGTCTGTCAGTGTAGTGTCCAGAGCATGGAGGCCAGGAGACAGGCCAGTACATCAGGAGACGTGGAGGAGGCCGTAGGAGGGCAACAACCCAGCAGCAGGACCGCTACCTCCGCCTTTGTGCAAGGAGGAGCAGGAGGAGCACTGCCAGAGCCCTGCAAAATGACCTCCAGCAGGCCACAGATGTGCATGTGTCTGCTCAAACGGTCAGAAACGGACTCCATGAGGGTAGTATGAGGGCCCGACGTCCACAGGTGGGGTTTGTGCTTAAAGCCTAACACCGTGCAGGACGTTTGGCATTTGCCAGAGAACACCAAGATTGGCAAATTCGCGCCCTGTGCTCTTCACAGATGAAAGCAGGTTCACACTGAGCACGTGACAGACGTGACAGAGTCTGGAGACGCAGTGGAGAACGTTCTGCTGCCTGCAACATCCTCCAGCATGACCGGTTTGGCGGTGGGTCAGTCCTGGTGTGGGGTGGCATTTCTTTGGGGGGCCGCACAGCCCTATATGTGCTCGCCAGAGGTAGCCTGACTGCCATTAGGTACCGAGATGAGATCCTCAGACCCCTTGTGAGACCATATGCTGGTGCGGTTGGCCCTGGGTTTCTCCTAATGCAAGAAAATGCTAGACCTCATGTGGCTGGAGTGTCAGCAGTTCATGTGGCTGGAGTGTGTCAGCAAGAGGAAGGCATTGATGCTATGGACTGGCCCGCCCGTTCCCCAGACCTGAATCCAATTGAACACATCTGGGACATAATGTCTCGCTCCATCCACCAATGGATGCACCACAGACTGTCCAGGTCTGGGAGGAGATCCCTCAGGAGACCATCCGCCACCTCATCAGGAGCATGCTCAGGCGTTGTAGGGAGGTCATACAGGCACGTGGAGGCCACACACACTACTGAGCCTCATTTTGACTTGTTTTAAGGACATTACATCAAAGTTGGATCAGCCTGTAGTGTGGTTTTCCTCTTCAATTTTGAGTGTGACTCCAAATCCAGACGTCCATGGGTTGATAAATGAGATTTCCATTGATCATTTTTGTGTGATTTTGTTGTCAGCACATTCAACTATGTAAAGAAAAAAGTATTTAATAAGAATATTTCATTCAGATCTAGGATGTGTTATTTTAGTGTTCCCTTTATTTTTTTGAGCAGTGTATATTCCTCTAATCTCCCTCATCCCTGCCTGTTGACGGCCGCTTCATTGAAGTCCAGTCAGCTACATGGAGGTCAAAGGTCAGGCTTGAATGATACCGGCCGCTCCCAGCTGGACAACATAGGAACGTTTTCTATGAAACGGATGACTCATTGGAAGCGTCTTCATGGAGACTGTTGCTGGGCTGTTACTGCTGTTTGAAGCATTAAAAGGGCAGATGAATGCTCTGAAATTGTGATTTCACAGCACTCTGAAGCCAGGGCAGAAAACTACTTCATACTGCAGAGGAACTAGGCCAGCCTTGTACAGCTGTCAGATGGTGAAACTGTATGGCAACTTCCAAAGTGTTGTCTGCAATCTGTCTAACAAACTACATAGAAATGTATTTTTCAAACAGTTCTTTAGACCATTGTTATGCTATTTGTTGCCAGTCTGGAACATGGAGTGTCTGAGGTACAGAACATGCCCAGTCTGGAACATGGAGTGTCTGAGGTACAGAACATGCCCAGTCTGGAACATGGAGTGTCTGAGGTACAGAACATGCCCAGTCTGGATCATGGAGTGTCTGAGGTACAGAACATGCCCAGTCTGGAACATGGAGTGTCTGAGGTACAGAACATGCCCAGTCTGGAACATGGAGTGTCTGAGGTACAGAACATGCCCAGTCTGGAACATGGAGTGTCTGTTTTAAAAATGAGCAAGGATGTAATACTAAAAATGCACCTGCACAGAAAACTAGAGGGGGAGGGAGGGAGGAGAAATTGACAGCTCAGTACAATGCCTTTGGGAATAGGGCAGACAGACAGATGTACGGAGCAACCAGGGGACAGACTGTCAGAACAGATCAACAGAAACCATGACAATTGTGTTACTAAAACAGAACTCGAACTCAAGAATTCCAACGGCTGATTCCTCCACACCGCTCTCTCTACCGCTCTCCCACGCTCTCTTGGGTCAGACAGTGTGGAGGGGGTATCCTGCCTCCTTCACAGGAACGGGGAACGCTGTGGGTTCGGGCTGGGCCCTGTTAGCACATGGCACAGGAACAGGGGATTCCTCTGACTGGAGTTCCACCTCATTCTTCTCTACGGGAGGAGATCCTGGGGATGTGTGTGTGTTTTTGATTACATGGCGCCAGGGGTGCCACTGTCGCTTTCTCTTTACCATCACATTCTTACACGCAGACATAACACACTCACCCCAACATCATACACAGGGACTGACCTCCCACACAGACAGACTTCCCAGACAGTGACATCCCACAGAGAGACATCAAAAGAGACTGAAGACAAAGGACTAAACAGACAAACAAACAGACCAGAAGGATCTGAAAGAGTACAACAACTTCTGTCTGGCTAACTGATCAGCTCAGAGCCTAGTTTGGTCTATGACACATCCACTGAGCAGGGAATCCCCACTGTAATGTGACTGACCAGTGTGTTTGTGCCAGGACTGATAAGATGTCCAGACAAGCACACGGCACGGCTAGCCAGAGAACGGGTGTGAGAGCAAGTCTGTGTCTAAACACAAACAGTAGTAAACAACATAGAAGAGGGTTGTAGTACCCAGATTTCCTCGATTGTGAATATAATTTATTGTTGTTTTGAAGTCAGTCTAAGCTTGCTTGGTAACCAGGTTGGTTTCTCGTTCCTGACAGAGTAAAGGAGACAGCTATAATTGGCTAAAGCAGAATCCGGACTGGAAAGAGCTCAGGAAGCCTCCCCATTATACAGTGGGGCAAAAAAGTATTTAGTCAGCCACCAATTGTGCAAGTTCTCCCACTTAAAAAGATGAGAGGCCTGTAATTTTCATCCTAGGTACACTTCAACTATGACAGACAAAATGAGAAAAAAATCCTGAAAATCACATTGTAGGATTTTTTATGAATTTATTTGCAAATTATGGTGGAAAATAAGTATTTGGTCAATAACAAAAGTTTATCTCAATACTTTGTTATATACCCTTTGTTGGCAATGACAGAGGTCAAACATTTTCTGTAAGTCTTCACAAGGTTTTCACACACTGTTGCTGGTATTTTGGCCCATTCCTCCATGCATATCTCCTCTAGAGCAGTGATGTTTTGGGGCTGTTGCTGGGCAACACAGACTTTCAACTCCCTCCAAAGATTTTCTATGGGGTTGAGATCTGGAGACTGGCTAGGCCACTCCAGGACCTTGAAATGCTTCTTACGAAGTCACTCCTTCGTTGCCCGGGCAGAGTGTTTGGGATCATTGTCATGCTGAAAGACGCAGCCACGTTTCATCTTCAATGCCCTTGCTGATGGAAGGAGGTTTTCACTCAAAATCTCACGATACATGGCCCCATTCATTCTTTCCTTTACACGGATCATTCGTCCTGGTCCCTTTGCAGAAAAACAGCCCCAAAGCATGATGTTTCCACCCCCATGCTTCACAGTAGGTATGGTGTTCTTTGGATGCAACTCAGCATTCTTTGTCCTCCAAACACAACGAGTTGAGTTTTTACCAAAGAGTTATATTTTGGTTTCATCTGACCATATGACATTCTCCCATCCAAATGCTCTCTAGCAAACTTCAGATGGGCCTGGACATGTACTGGCTTAAGCAGGGGGACACGTCTGGCACTGCAGGATTTGAGTCCCTGGCGGCGTAGTGTGTTACTGATGGTAGGCTTTGTTACTTTGGTCCCAGCTCTTTGCAGGTCATTCACTAGGTCCCCCTGTGTGGTTCTGGGATTTTTGCTCACCGTTCTTGTGATCATTTTGACCCCACGGGGTGAGCTCTTGCGTGGAGCCCCAGATCGAGGGAGATTATCAGTGGTCTTGTATGTCTTCCATTTCCTAATAATTGCTCCCACAGTTGATTTCTTCAAGCCAAGCTGCTTACCTATTGCAGATTCAGTCTTCCCAGCCTGGTGCAGGTCTACAATTTTGTTTCTGGTGTCCTTTGACAGCTCTTTGGTCTTGGCCATAGTGGAGTTTGGAGTGTGACTGTTTGAGGTTGTGGACAGGTTTCTTTTATACTGATAACAAGTTCAAACAGGTGCCATTAATTCAGGTAACGAGTGGAGGACAGAGGAGCCTCTTAAAGAAGAAGTTACAGGTCTGTGAGAGCCAGAAATCTTGCTTGTTTGTAGGTGACCAAATACTTATTTTCCACCATAATTTGCAAATAAATTAATAAAAAAATCCTACAATGTGATTTTCTGGATTTTTTCTCTCATTTTGTCTGTCATAGTTGAAGTGTACCTATGATGAAAATTACAGGCCTCTCTCATCTTTTGAAGTGGGAGAACTTGCACAATTGGTGGCTGACTAAATACTTTTTTTGCCCCACTGTAGATAACAAAATGCCAGAGCCATCATCACACAGAGCCATTGAACAAATTACAGTAAACTTTCTCTGGAGTGCGTGAGAACTACACTATATATACAAAAGTATGTAGACATCCTTTCAAATGATGGATTTGGCTATTTCAGCCACACCCGTTGCTGACAGGTGTATAAAATTGAGCACACAGCCATGCAATCTCCATAGACAAACATTGGCATTACAATGGCCCGTACTGAAGAGCTCAGTGGCTTTCAACGTGGCACCGCCATAGGATGCCACCTTTCCAACAAGTCAAATGTCTGCCCTGCTATAAACTGTAAGTTTTGCTACTGTGAAGTGGAAACGTCTAGGAGCATCAACAGCACAGTGGTAGGCCACATAAGTTGACAGAACGGGACCACCCACTACAGAGTTACAAACTGCCTCTGGAAGCAAGATCAGCACAATAACTGTTTGCCGGGAGCTTCATGAAATGGGTTTTCGTGACCGAGCAGCCGCACACAAGCCTAAGTTCACCATGCGCAATGCCATTGGACTCTGGAGCAGTGGAAACGCGTTCTCTGGAGTGATGAATCACGCTTCACCATCTGGCAGTCCGACGGACAAATCTGGGTTTGGGGGATACCAGGAGAACACTACCTGCCCCAATGCATAGCACCAACTGTAAAGTGTGGTGGAGGAATAATGGTCTGGGGCTGTTTTTCATGGTTTGGGCAAGGCTCCTTAGTTCCAGTGAAGGGAAATGTTAACGCTACAGCATACAATGACATTCTAGAAGATTCTGTGCTTCCAACTTTGTGGCAACAGTTTGGGGAAGGCCCTTTCCTGTTTCATCATGACAATGCCCCTGTGCACAAAGCGAGGTCCATATAGAAATGGTCTGTCGAGATCGGTGTGGAATAACTTGACTGGCCTGCAGAGCCCTGACCTCTACCCTATAGAACACCTTTAGGATGAATTGGAAGGCAGACTGCGAGCCAGGCCTAATTGCCCGTACTCACTAACGCTTGTGGTTGAATGGAGCAGGTCTCCGCAGCAATGCGCCAACATCTAGTGGAAAGCCTTCCCAGAAGAGTGGAGGCTGTTATAACAGCAAAGGGGGTCCAACTCCAAATTAATGCCCATGATTTTGGAATGAGATGTGTGACTTTTGGTCATGTAGTGTATGCAGGGTTTTGTGGCCTCAGGCAGCCTGGGATATAAATGGTGCCCCTGTGGAAGCTGAGCTATGTGGCTATATGGACAGCTGGGCTAGCAGAGGAATTATGGGATGCCATGAATCCACCATGGAGGACCAGGTGTTGTGATGGCAGGCAGATGGGACTAAGAATAAGACACTGGCATGGATGCCTCATCTGTTTGCGCTGTTGACCACTTTAAAAAATGCCTCTTATGCATGCCATTCATTAACAGCAGGCAAACATGGAAGGCATAACAACAAGCACTAGAGACAGGAGTTGGCTGAAGCAAAAAACTGATCTGTGGTGATAGAGCACCTGCCTCCAGTGCTTCCATGGACAGTTGAGTGATCCAACAGTGGGTTCTCAGACTGACATGGCAGCATGAGAGATATTTGGAAGACAGGAGTCTAAAATCACAGTGGGCCATGGAAGGTTGATAAAGGAAAGTCTCACGCAAAACAGAGTCAACTGTCAGCTACTATAAAGTGTCCTCACCTCAGTAGCAGCTATTCCTAATCTTTGTTGGACAGACACTCCCTCCTTCCATGACAACGTCTCACAATGCATCTAAATAGAACACGGTCGTGCAAAGTGCTGTGTGTGGGTCCCATGACTGTTTCCTTCCAGTATACTTTTCTCTTCAGTCAACCACATGCTATTTATCGAATGTGACTAAGAGAAAAAGGTCTTGAAGCAACAGCAGGAGACTGTCTCTTCAGTAGCGTCGTTTGTGTACACACACGCCCTCTCTGACTTCAAGTGGGGCAGAGGAAAACAAAATAACATTCCGGAATGACAGAAATAATGTGTTTTGAGTGTATAGAATGTCTTCCCTGAGCAACCGGAATTCTGAGGAACTCCACCTGCTGTCTCTAAAATGGGTTGCCTATTTCCCTGGGAACCAGACTGAGAATAGCACTGGAGGAACCCAGAGTATCAAACTGAATTGAATAGAATATACACACACAGTCATCATATTTTCACCACTAGTACCAAGGATTATCAGAATTCCTGGCAGAACGTGGTTACAATTTGTTTTGTTACCAATATATGTAAGAAGCTGATAATATCTGTGGCTCTGCTTAGCCTGTTGTATTCACAATGCTGATTCTACAGTTCCATTGATTGTGGTACAGTATGTAATGAGTTGGTAGAGCAGGGATCAACAACTAGATTTAGCTGCGGGCTGTTTGTTTTTTTACTCGAGCTGATGGTCAGGGGGATGGAACATAATTACAAATCATTTGTAGACTGCAAATTGAATGCAAGAAGCCCAAACAGAAACAATATTTGAATAAAACAATTTCAAACTTTGCTTACATTTGTATACAATTATATACAATTATATACACTGAGTGAACAAAACATGAGGAACACCTGCTCTATGGATGACAGACTGACCTATGATCCATTATTGATGTCAATTGTTCAATCCACTTCAATCAATCAATGTAGATGAAGGGGAGGAAACAGGTTAAAGAAGGATTTTTAAGCCTTGAGACATGGATTGTGTATGTGTGCCATTCAGAGGATGAATGGGCACGACCACAGATTGAAGTGCCTTTGAACAGGGTATGGTAGTAGGTGCCAGGCGCACCGGTTTGTGTCAAAAACTGCAACGCTGCTGGGGTTTTCACTCTCAACAGTTTCCTCTGTGCATCAAGAATGGTTTACCACCAAAAAGGACATCCAGCCAACTTGACAACTGAGGGAAGCATTGGAGTCAACACGGGCCAGCATCCCTTAGGAACGCTTGACACTTTGTACCATGCCCCGACAAATTGAGGCTGTTGAGGGCAAAAGGGGTGCAACTCAATATTAGGAAGGTGTTCCTAATGTTTTGTCCACTCAGTGTAAACCGTCTCCCTTTATTACGCGTGGGAATACTTTGGAACAGATTTCCAGAAAACATGGGGTGCCAAATAAAAATCACCCACAGGCCAGTTGGGGAACCCTGTGGTAAAGTAAATGAGAAAATGTAGCCTAGGTAATGATTTATTTACCTGTAGAAGGTCATCGCTGAGAACTTCTGTTTTCTCTGCTCTGTGGATGAGAAAACACAACAGGCGATAGATTAGGTTTGACAGCTCCTGATTAGGGCTATAGTGATGGATAGCATGAATGTGTAAATACTGTCAATGCAATGAGGCCATTCCAGACATACTAGATTCCACAGTGCAACACAACAGGGCCAGGGTCACCCCTGCACTAGCCTGGGTTCCAACCACACGGCTTGAACAGCATTCAACACCATCACTAAGGTACATTGTTGCGTTGTTGAGACAACAAGGAGTTGGTTGGAGCACAAACAGAATGTCACCCAGTTCAGGAAACTACAAACCACATGAGTGAAAGCCTGAGCACCACCTATCCTGATGTCACTTTACCCTGCCTTCATGTACATATCTACCTCAAATACCTCATCTATCCTGATGCCTAGTCACTTTATACTGCCTTCATGTATACAGTTGAAGTCTGAAGTTTACATACAAACTCAGTTTTTCAGAATTCCTGACATTTAATCCTAGTAAAAATTCTCTGTCTTAGATCAATTAGGATCACCACTTTATTTGAAGAATGTGACATGTCAGAATAATAGTAGAGACAATGATTTTCAGTCAGCTTTTATTTCATTCATCACATTCCCAGTGGGTCAGAAGTGTACATACACTCATTTTAGTATTTGGTAGCATTGCCTTTGAATTGTTTAATTTGGGTCAAACGTTTTGGGTAGCCTTCCACAAGCTTCCCACAATAAATTGGGTGAATTTTTGCCCATTCCTCCTGACAGAGCCGATGTAACTGGGTCAGGTTTGTAGGCCTCCTTGCTCGCACACGCTTTTTCAGTTCTGCCCACAAATGTTCTATGGGATTGAGGTCAGGGCTTTGTGATGGCCACTCCAATACCTTGACTTTGTTGTCCTTAAGGCACTTTGCCACAACTTTGGAAGTATGCTTGCGGTCATTGTCCATTTGGAAGACCCATTTGCGACCAAGCTTTAACTTCCTGACTGATGTCTTGAGATGTTGCATCAATATATCCACATAATTTTCCTCCCTCATGATGCCATCTATTTTGTGAAGTGCACCAGTCCCTCCTGCAGCAAAGCACCCCCACAACATGCTGCCACCCCCGTGCTTCACGGTTGGGATGGTGTTCTTCGGCTTGCAAGCCTCCCCTTTTACCCTCCAAACATAATGATGGTCATTATGGCCAAACAGTTCTATTTTTGTTTCATCAGACCAGAGAACATTTCTCCAAAAAGTACGATCTTTGTCCCCATGTGCAGTTGCAAACCGTAGTCTGGCTTTTTTAATGGCGATATTGGAGCAGTGGCTTCTTCCTTGCTGTGCAGGCTTTCAGGTTTTGTAGATATAGGGCTTAAATTACTGTGGATATAGATACTTTTGTACCCGTTCCTCCAGCATCTTCACAAGGTCCTTTGCTGTTGTTCTGGGATTGAGTTGCACTTTTCGCACCAAAGTACGTTTATCTCTAGGAGACAGAACGCATCTCCTTCCTGAGCGGTATGACGGCTGCGTGGTCCCATGGTGTTTATACTTGCATACTATTGTTTGTACAGATGAACGTGGTACCTTCAAGTGTTTGGAAATTGCTACCAAAAGGTTGAACCAGACTTGTGGAGGTATACAATTTTATTCTGAGGTCTTGGTTGATTTCTTTTGATTTTCCCATAATGTCAAGCAAACAGGCACAGAGTTTGAAGGTAGGCCTTGAAATACATCCACATGTACACCTCCAATTGATTCAAATTATGTCAATAAGCTTCTGAAGTCATGACATCATCATCTGGCATTTTCCAAACTGTTTATATGCAATCAACTTTGTGTATGTAAACAACTGATCCACTGAATACAGTGAATTACAAGTGAAATAATCTGTCTGTAAATAATTGTTGGAAAAATTACGTGTATCATGCAAAGTAGATGTCCTAACCGACTTGCCAAAACTATAGTTGCTAACAAGAAATTTGTGGAGTGGTTGAAAAACAAGGTCTAATGACTCCAACCTAAGTGTTTATTAAACTTCTGACTTCAACTATCTACCTCAAATACCTCAACTATACTGATGTCTAGTCACTCTGCTTTCATGTACATATCTACCTCAAATACCTCACATCTCTGCACATTGATCTGGTTCTGGTACTCCTTGTATTTAGTGCCATTGTGTATTTTATTTGATTCCTTGTCTTACTATTTTTTAATCTGCATCAATGGGAAGAGTTTGTGAGCAAGCATTTCAAGGTTGTATTCGGCGCATGTGACAAATAACATTTGTTTTGGTGCGGGTGCTATGAGGAAACCACAAAAACAAATCACATTTTTTCACATAACTGATATGATCACCTTGATAAGAGACCCATAGATTGAAATGAGGCAACCGCAGGACAGAACAATTGATATTCTACGGATAGCTTTCTCAGCCAGGTATGCTAAAAAAATCTATATTCAAAATCAGTATTCAACTGATTTCATCAGTCTGTCTTTTACAAGACACATTGCTGCTTTTTTGCAGCTTGCATATAATCTCAGCTGGGTAGGCCTAACCTCAGTTCTGAAATCAAAAAGAAAATGTTCAAATTGGAAAAATACAGCACACTGTACTAAATCACCTTTTATTGGTCGCATTCACATATTTAGAAGATGTTATTGAAGGTCCCCAAGAACACAGTGGTCTCCATCATTCTTAAACAGAAGAAGTTTGGAACCACAAAGACTCTTCCTAGAGCTGGCCACCCGGCCAAACTGAGCAATTGAGGGAGAAGGGCCTTGGTCAGGGAGGTCACCAAGACCCCGATAGTCACTGACAGAGCTCTAGAGTTCCTCTGTGGAGATGGAGAACCTTCCAGAAGGACAACCATCTATGCAGCACTCCAATAATCAGGCCTTTATGGTAGAGTGGCCAGACAGAAGCCACTCCTCAGCAAACATAATAACACACAGAAATACGAGCCTTAGGTCATTAATATGATCGAACCCGGAAACTATCATTTCGAAAACAAAACATATATTATTTCAGTGAAATACGGAACCGTTCGGTATTTTATCTATCGGGTGGCATCCCGAAGTCTAAATATTCTTGTTACATTGCACAACCTTCAATGTATGTCATAATTACGTAGAATTCTGGCAAATTAGTTCGCGATGAGCCAGGCAGCCCAAACTGTTGCATATACTCTTGACTCTGCGTGCAATGAACGCAAGAGAAGGGACAATTTCACCTGGTTAATATTGCCTGCTAAACTGGATTAGTAGTTATAACTAGTGATTATGATTGATTGAATGTTTTTTATAAGATAAGTTTAATGCTAGCTAGCAATTTACCTTGGCTTCTACTGCATTCGCGTAACAGGCAGGCTACTCGTGGAGTGCAATGGTTAGAGCTTTGGACTAGTTAACTGTGCGGTTGCAAGATTGGAACCCCTGAGCTGACAAGGTGAAAATCTGTCGTTCTGCCCCTGAACAAGGGAGTTAACCCACAGTTCCTAGGCTGTCATTGAAAATAAGAATGTGTTCTTAACTGACTTGCCTAGTTAAATAAATGGTATAAAAAAATATATATATATATATTTTTTTACCGATTTCCGATTGTTATGAAAACTTGAAATCAGCCCTAATTAAATCGGCCATTCCAATTAATCGGTCGACCTCTAATCCCTACAGTGAAGCATGGTGGTGGCAGAATCATGCTGTGGGGATGTTTTTCAGCGGGAGGTTCTAGGAGACTAGTCAGGATTGAGGGACAGATAAACATAGCAAAGCACAGAAAGATTCATGATGAAAACCTGCTCCAGAGCGCTCAGGACCTCAGACTGGGGCGAAGGTTCATCTTCCAACAGGACAACGACCCTACGCAGGAGTGGCTTCAGAAAACAAGTCTCGGAATGTCCTTGAGTGGCCCAGCCAGAGCCCGGACTTGACTCGAGGTTGTAATCGCTGCCAAAGGTGCTTCAACAAAGTACTGAGTAAAGAGTCTGAGTACTTATGTAAATGATTTAAGTATTTTTATTTTATACATTTGCAAAAATTTCTAAAAACCTGTCGCTTTGTCATTATGGGGCATTGTGTGTAGATTGATGAGGGGAAAAAAACAATTCAATCCATTTTCAAATAATGCTGTAATGTAACAAAATGTGGAAAAAGTCAAGGGGTTTGAATACTTCCCGAATGCACTGTACATATGAAGTGGGTAAAACCGTATGTAAACATTATCAAAGTGTTCCATGATTACATATACACACACTGAACAAAAATATAAACCCAACATGTAAAGTGTTGGTCCCATGTTTCATGAGCTAAAATAAAAGATCCCAGAAATGTTCCATACGCACAAAAAGCTTATTCTCTCACATTCTGTGCACACATTTGTTGACATGCCTGCTAGTGAGCATTTCTCCTTTTACAAGATAATCCATCCACCTGACAGGTGTGGCATATCAAGAAGCTGATTAAACAAGATCATTACACAGGTGCACCTTATGTTGTGGACTCTAAAATGTGCCGTTTTGTCACAACACCAAAATGTCTCAAGTTAAGGGACCTTAAAACTGAAATGCTGCCTGCAGGAATATCCACCAGAGCTGTTGCCAGAGAATAAAACTTGAAATCGGCCATGCCGATTAATCGGTCGACCTTTACCCCACATACAACGTGGTTTAAGAGAATATGGCAGTACGTCCAACCGGCGTCACAACAGCAGACCACGTGTTACCACACCCGCCCAGGACCTGTACATCCGGCTTCTTCACCTGCGAGATCGTCTGAGACCAGGCACCCGGACAGCTGATGAAATTGGGGAGTATTTCCATCTGTAATAAAGCCCTTTTGTGGGGAAAAACTTGTTCTGACTAGCTGGGCATGGCTCCCCAGTGTGTGGGCCTATGGCCTCCCAGGTCCAGCCATGGATGCGCCCCTATCCTTTCATGTGAAATCCATAGGTTAGGGCCCAATGAATTCATGAATTTATGACATGAACTGTAACTCAGTAAAATCATACAAATTGTTGCATGTTTCTGTTCAGTATACATAGGGCAGCAGCCTCTAAGGTGCATGGTAGAGTAACCAGGTGGTAGCCGGCTAGTGACTAACGTTCAGGGCAGGGTACTGGGCAGAGGCCGGCTAGTATGCTAGCCTAACCCAAACACTAGAACATACCAAACATTTATCAGTCACACAGAGACCAACAGCTGACCCACCCCAGTCTTGTCTGAGTCTAGCCTTCAGTAGCAGGTGGTTAAGACAGACAGGGGTAAGTGTCTTCAGGTCCACTTTTTCAAGGTCAGACCAGTCCTACATACCACCACCAGGCCTTATTGTTTGTTTGTTTGTTTGTTTGTTTGTATATATATATATATATATAAAATTATTTTTTTTTCTCCACCAGGTAGGCAAGTTGAGAACAAGTTCTCATTTACAACTGCGACCTGGCCAAGATAAAGCAAAACAGTGCGACACAAACAACACAGAATTACACATGGAATAAACAAACATACAGTCAATAATACAGTAGTAAAAAAAAGTCTATATACATTGTGTGCAAATGAGGTAAGATAAGGGAGTTAATAAGGCAATAAATAGGCCATAGTGGCGAAATAATTCAAATGTAGCAATTAAACACTGGAGTGACAGATGTGCAGAAGATGAATGTGCAAGTAGAGATACTGGGGTGCAAAGGATCAAAAATAAATAAATCACAAAATGGGGATGAGGTAGTTGGATGGGAAATTTACAGATGAGCTATGTACAGGTGCATTGATCTGTGAGCTGCTCTGACAGCTGGTGCTTAAAGTTAGTGAGGGAGATATGAGTCTCCAGCTTCAGTGATTTTTGCAATTAGTTCCAGTCATTGGCAGCAGAGAACTGGAAGGAAAGGCAGCCAAAGGAGGAATTGGCTTTGGGGGTGACCAGTGAAATATACCTGCTGGAGAGCGTGCTACGGGTGGGTGCTGCTATGGTGACCAGTGAACTGAGATAAGCTACATGCGATGATCCAGGTGAAGAGGTTCAGAGCTTGCGGTAGGAATCCGGGGATACAAAGAAAAATAAGTCTGATATGCTCTGGGTTGAATTGCGTTGGGCAGACTGGCAGGAGTTGTCCGGGCTAAAGGTTAGCTGATGACCTCTAACAGTGGCTAGCTGACTACTAGCTACTTTGCTGGCTAGCTTCTGTTGGGGGTTCCGGTTCTAAAGTAAAGAAAATAGCAGATCCATACCACATGGGGTGAGGCGGGTTGCAGGATAGTATGTTGAAGTTGATACATATATATTTTTTTAAATATGCGAAGTAAAAAAAAAATATATATACACGGGACACGACAAGACTAAAAGACGCCTGACTGCTATGCCATCTTGGATAGCCTTAGCGTGTCTTTACTTATGGGCCCAGGGCTATTAATAGTTGACTAATAGTGTGGCTCTGAGGGTCAGAGAGATTAGATTCACTTAAAGGGAGAGGAGAAAATCCTGGCTCAGCTTAAATAGTTTATCAATACCCTCAGCATGGAGCACAGTACACAGGAGAGGAGCTGATAATTACTGTTGCCATGGGGGACCCTGATACTACTGTAGGATCAGTCACTGACAGCCTGACACAGCCTACTGTGTGGAGTTAGGCCTAGTTGAAAATGTTCAACTGTCAATTTACATTCACCTCCCAGAAAACTCAAAATAGCATTGTGTTAAGAGTGTGTGGGATACTTACAGTAGATCAACTATGATACATTTTTTAGATGTGTGTTTGTGCCAAGTTGTCAACTCCAAATAGCATTATGATACATAACATTGACCGTGGAACACCTAGAGTAGGGAATACTTTAAGATTATTATTTTTTAAATCCACATCCTTTGTTACCATTGGGCATTTCCATCAAAAAGGACCCATGAGCACCAGCATATCAAATTGGGTGTCAAATTGGGAAATTAAGGCAAAGATACATTTTTCAACCATTGTCCATCTTAAAAATTAGGCATGACTAAAGGCTTTAATTTCTGGATAAACAGATGGAAAAGCGTTCTTAGAAAACAACTACCAGTCAGAAATATAACAAAACACAATGTTGAATTAAAGACCTCTGTCAACTAATATCAACACATTTTGTTGGGGAAAAGGTTTAACTTAAGTTTAAGAAATATTGCCTTGTAATTCAGTTACCAAAAACATGTTTAAAGATATTTTCTCATTTCTCTCCCCTAATGAGGGAGAATAAAAGTTCAAAAGTAACAAGTAATGGTAGACCAACAAATTAGTTAGTGCTTTTACTGATATCATTTCTTTAAATTAAGTGATTAAAACTCAATACTGTTACCAAATTGGTAACGGAATTACCAAAAAATATCTGTAAAAAGGAATTATTGCAACTGAATTGGCTACAATGGGAATTTATAGTAGTCACAAACCCACAGTTGGGTCACCTGCATTAGCACAATGACTGGAAGTCTATGGTATCTACTAGATGGACCGGAGTGGACCAAGTTTGGATAGCACAGTGAGTATGGCCCAGTAGTGTACAGTAAAGAAAAGTAGAGTATATTGTACTGTACTCTACTTAACTCTACTGTATTGTAAAGCACTGAACTCTACTATGCAGCACTATGATGTCCAAACTTGTGAAACATCAGGAGAATGACATTCATAATTATGCATTTGTGTGTAGTACGTACCAGGGAGCCATTAGGGCTGTGACGGTAGTTGAATTGACTGTTATGGATGAAGACCATAATGAAAATAAATGAACCATCAAAACTGTTTAAATGATATATATATATATATATTTATTAATATTACTACTACTTTTATCCCCCAAGTAGATTTAGCTAACAGTCTATGTACATCTCCTCTTTCCAACTGTCCTTTGATGCTGGAGCAGCTGATCTTCTAGATGGGCCTGAGTGTAGTGTTACAGGCCATGGGTGGACATTCTTTTATACAATGCACATTTTCATTACTTAAAATTGACTTCATTACTTAAAATTAACCAATCTTCTTTAGAAAAATGTTGGTTGTGTCCGACTATTCATTAATCATTGAACAGCAGTCAACAAGGTTGTTCTGGCTCTGAGGCCTATAATGCGCTATTGTCAAATAGACAATGCGCAAATCCTCTCCAAACTGGCATGGTTTAATTTGATACAGAATATTTTCTTAATTTCTAGACTAACAAACGCTGATCAGGCCCGGTCCTGGCCAATATGACGCCCTAGGCGAGACAAAAAAAGTACCGACCTCATATCCCGGAAAACTAAAATACTAGCATAGGCTATACAGTGTCAGCCTGCAATGCACTTTTATGAATGCCCATATTGTAACCTACCGTTTCTAAAACAGCCAATTTACCGTACATCCCTGTCATTTGGTTACATTCATTTCTATTAACGCATGTATTCATTACAGCAATTTACCATTCTCATTCACGGAGTGGAACCCTTGTTTGCAGAGTTCACAACCTGTTACACTTGTGAGAAACAAGTTTTGGTTTATTTCATACCATCATTTACGCGCTCCATGTGAGCAATGTCACAAACCGGCTCAAAGCCCGCAACAAAAAGGGACACAACGTGGAGATAAGGAATAACTAAATATATTTATTAACTAAAGTAAACTAAATACAATTAACAATGGTGTGTGTAGTCAGTAATCAGTAGTGTAAGTGAGTGGTTGTGTGCATTAATGTGATAATGAGGGGTGTTGAAAGGTGCAAACGCAAACAAAACAGCCACAAAAATGCCCCAATCAAAATCTATCAGTGTGTCTGCATGGAGTCTCAATGAATGGGGAAGTGGTGCATTTATCCTGGGACACACTGTCGTGGGTGATGTTGGCTTTTGCCGACTGGTCGAGCACCGGTACACACTACCAAGTGCACTATTTTCCAGATGTTGCCCTACCGGAGTTACACAGTAATAGAGTCACCGCTAAAAAAACGTTTAACAATTTGTTTTTATTTTTAAATAGCGTCGCTGCTATTAGCATCACGACTGACATTTGGACCAGCTATATCAGCCCCATGAGCATCCTGAGTCTGACAGCACACGTGGGTCGTCGAGGATTTCGTACTGAGGAAAGTCATATTGCATGCTCAGGAATGTGCTGGTTGTCATACCACTGCTGCCATTTCAATGGCATTTGAGAACATGAACACACTTTCTGGTCAGTGTGTGTGTGTAACCTTTATTTAACTAGGCAAGTCAGTTAAAAACTAATTCTTATTTACAAATGACGGCCTAGCCCGCCCAAACCCGGACACCCTATGGGACTCCCAATCACGGTCGGATGTGATACAGCCTGGATTCGAACCAGGGACTGTAGTGACGCCTCTTGCACTGAGATGCAGTGCCTTAACACACAGACGGACACAGTGGTTAATTATTTAGCTGTACTTGAATGTTTAAAAAGGCCACCATTTTTTTTATTTTTTATTATAAAATCGGTATCGTTTTTTCCCCTAAGGAAAATATTAGATATTGGTATCGGCCAAAAATGTCATATGTGCAAAATGTCATGGTGCATGACTACTTCATACTATAGAATAGGAGTCCCTTCATACTTTGTCAAATCATTATCTTTCGGAAAGCCTAACGTAGGCCTAGGTTTGTAAATACGTTTTAAGGGAGAAATATTTGCTCGCGTCTGACATACGCTGGCGGCTTTACAGCGGTGTGCATGTGAGTTAGCTGATTCTCTCTATAGGCCTGTATGTCCATTCAGAAAGTTTCCTAAAGTAGCCTGTCTGGACTCCATCTCTTTAATAAGAATCAAACGCTCCTGTCATAATGTAATCTTGTAAAATGCCTATTGTCAGTAGCTTACGCTACATTCTTTCTCTCATTTCGGCGTTCTCTCGAAGAACATTTGCCAATGACATCGAATGATCGCAGCAGCAGGGTGTGTGATATTATGCAAATATTTCGAGAAAAGTGGGAGAAAACCATTCAAACGGAGACCGATGGGTTTTGTACATCAAAATAGGATGTGTATTAAAAAAAATGATATGCAGAAAAGCCAACAGACAAGCACAAGGTAGGCATATCTTGATGTTGACTCCATTTTGAATTTGTATTTTATTTAACCTTTATTTAGCCAAGCAAGTCAGTTAAGAACAAATTCTTATTTACAATGACGGCCTACCATTTTGTCTCCGTTAATAATGTTGTGTTAATACAAAAACGCAACAGATCCTCTCAAACCTGGAATTTCGTAATTTGTTGATTCATAAGTAATAGAATGAATAATAATAATAATAATAATAATAAAGACAGGCCATGATAATAATAAAGTGTAATGGCTTGTTTCAAATGGATTTTTATTGAGACGCATATCCATGTAAACAAGTGTACAAACAGAATTGTGACCTTTCCTATTCCTACTACAAGTAACGTAACCTAGCTTGTAACTTTTGCCCTTGCCAACTGGTCCTGGTACAGTTTTACTGTTAAGATCATCCTGCTTAGGTTAGGGCTGATGTACAGAGAACTGTTCTCAAGTCAGATGTTAAACTGCAGTCAGTAACTAGAGCCTTAAACTCAGCAAAGTCCCTATTCTCTTTCAAAAACAGGGCTCTGTGCACTATAGTAACGGAGCAATACTCAACCATGAGGTATCGAAGCCGAACGAACTGCATGCTATTAAGAAATGCTATACAGTGCCTTCGGAAAGTATTCAGAACCCTTGATTTTTTTCCACATTTTGTTACGTTACAGCCTTATTCTAAAATGTATTTAATATCCCCCCCCCTCCTCAATCTACACACAATACCCCATAATGACAAAGCAAAAACAGATTTTTAGCAATGTTTGCTAATTTATACAAAATCAAAAACTGAAATATTACATTTACATAACTATTCAGACCATTTACTCAGTACTTTGCTGAAGCACCTTCGGCAGCGATTACAGCCTCGAGTCTTCTTGGGCATTACGCTACAAGCTTAGCACACCTGTATTTGGGGAGTTTCTCCCATTCATCTCCGCAAATCCTCTCAAGTTCTGTCAGGTTGGATGGGGAGCGTTGCTGCACAGCTATTTTCAGGTCTTTCCAGAGATGTTAGATCGGGTTCAAGTCCAGGCTCCGCCTGGGCCACTCAAGGACATTCAGAGACTTGTTCTAAAGCCACTCCTGCGTTGTCTTGGCTGTATGCTTACGGTTGTTGTCCTGTTGGAAGGTGAACCTTCACCCCAGTCTGAGGTCCTGAACACTCTGGAGGAGGTTGTCAGCAAGGATCTCTGCACTTTGCTCTGTTCATCTTTCCTTCGATCCCGTCTTGTCTCCCAGTCACTGCCGCTGATAAAACATCCCCACAGCATGATGCTGCCACTACTATGCTTCACTGTAGGGATGGTGCCAGGTTTCCTCCAGATGTGAGGCTTGGCATTCAGGCCAAAGAGTTCAATCTTGGTTTCTCATAGTCTCTTCAGGTGCCTTTTGGCAAACTCCAGCTGTGGCAAATAACACAGTCTACCATGAGTATGACAAAACATTTATTTTTACTGCTCCAATTACATTTGTGACCCGTTTATAATAGCAGGGGTCAGTGGTATATGGCTGTATCCAGGCACTCTGCATTGTGTCGTGCTTAATAGCACTTAGCTATGGTATATTGGCCATATACCACACACTCTTGGGCCTTATTGGTTAAATAGAACCCATTGCTCTCCATGGTTGTGAGGTCTGGGGTTCACTCAACAACCAAGAATTCACAAAATGGGACAAACACCCGATTGAGAAAAATATCCTTCAAATATCCTTCAAAAATATCCTTCAGGTACAATGCAAAATCCTAAACAATGCATGCAGAGCAAAATTAGGAAATACCTGCTAATTATCAAAACCCAGAAAAAAAGCTGTTATATTCTACAACCACCTAAAAGGCAGTGATACTCACACATTCCACCATAAAATCCCTCACCTACAAATAGATAAACCTAGAGATAGTGTTGTCATGATACCAGTATCGCGATACTACGACACCAGCTTTTCCCTTGGAAAAAAAACACGAAGCAGACTAAACTCTATGGTCCTTTAAAACCTACTTTGGTAAAATAGTGTGCAACAAAGAAATGTACGCCTGGGTGAAAACACAAGGCTGTTAATCATCATAAGGACTGTTTTCCTCAAGACATTGAGTTGCTTCATATTTAGTTTCCTTTGCTTCCTTATTTCCTAGTATCGTGATACTGATATCATGACAACACTACCTAGAGAAGAGTCCCCTCACCAGCTGGTTCTGGGGCTCTGTTCACACACACACACACACACACACACTCCACCAAGCCCCTGGCAGCAACACAATTAGAATCAAACAAACAACTATTTGACACTGGAAATAATCAACTAAAAAAAAAAAAAAACAGAGCAAACTAAAATGTTATTTGGCCCTAAACAGAGAATACACAGTAGCAGAATAACTGACCACTATGACCACCATTTGACCCAAAATGAAGAAAACCCTTGACTGTGTACAGACCGAGTGAGCATAGCCTTGCTTTTAAGAGAGGCCGCCATAGGCAGACCTGGCTCTCGAGAGAAGACTGTGCCCACTGCCCACAAAATGAGGTGGAAACTGAGCTGCCCTTCCTTACCTCCAGCCAAAGGTATGACCATATTAGAGACATTTTTCACACAGGTCACACAGACCCAAAGAATATGAAAACAAATCAAACATTGATAAACTGTTAGGCGAAATACCACAATGTGCACAAAAGCAAGATTTGTGACCCGTTGCCATGAACAGAGCAACCAGTGGAGCACAAACATTGTAAATACCACCAATATTTATGTTTCCTTATCTTCCCCTACTATTCATACTACAACTATTTGCACATTGTTAAAAACACTGTAAATTGAGGATAATAACATTTGAAATATTTGTATCCTTTTGAAAATGTAATGTTAATGTTTTTCTCAATTTTGTTTATTTCACTTGCTTTGGCAGAGTAAACATATGTTTACCCATGCCAATAACAACCCTTTAAATTGTATTAGATAGAGAGGGAGGCAGAGCAAGAGACAGATAAGGAGGCAGAGAGAGAGAGAGAGAGAGCGCGCGAGAGAGGCTGCAAGCCAGGCCCCAAAACCAAATCCAGGGGGTATTAGAGTCAAGAGACGTTTTCTGGAGCCTGAAGCCTAGCTGCCTGGTGAGGCCACATGGACATTCAACCTCCCGAAACCAGAAGACATGGCCTGTGTTCCAAATAGCAAAAGTAGTGCACTATAAAGGGAGTAGGGTGCCATTTGGAACAGACATGGTTCCAGCGGCAGCAGGCAGCCAGGGCCTGGGGGGACATATGAGACATTACTCACCACATCTATAGGACTACAGAGAGAAACACACTTTAAAACATATTACTAAACCACAGGACAGTTATTTGGTGTATAAACAAAGATGAGTTGCCCATTTTCAATAACAAATGCCACATTCACTCGCTCAACCATACTCAAACTAAACTGCATCACTAAAATTAGACCTACTATGATGTCCCAGCCCAGGAGCAACAAAACAACAATTGTTTAGCCTCTGTCAGCTGACCTGGGCTAGCAGAGTGAATGGAGCTGACTGACAACACTAGGCTCTGTAGAACTGTGTCACTGACTAACCACGAGGTAGCTTTGTGACCTAGCTAGCTGGCTACAACAGAACAGGGTTACTTGGATCACTGAACAACATAAGTTAGGCTACACCCTGCCACCAGCCAAAGAATGGTCCCCATGGCAACGTGCTATCGAGAGGGTAAATTAATACTTGGAGAGCATGGAGAGGAGGTTGAGTTTGTTAATGTTAGCAACAGTTGGCCGCTCAGGGCTCACAAGATAATGGATATCGAATAGAGATGAAAGGATAGGACTTGTGCACAACTGAATAGCTATAATGCCTATTGGTGTGAAGTAGCCTACTGTTGCTGTCTGGTGATGTTGTGCAAAGATGAGCTGAGCCCACTTCTGATCTGTCAATTTCAGTGTCAAATGGATCTACCACAGAGTTCAACAAAGCAAATTATTACAAGAACAGACAAACGCATACTTCACTGACACCCAACCCTTTGGGAAACTAAGGAACTGAAGAATGTCTTGTGGTTTTAAACAACTCTGCTGAGATGTGCAACCTGTCTGTGACAAGCTGTGGCTAGACTCCTTACTCAATCATCTCACCACTCTGCTTGAAAAGGCCCCATCTTATCATCACTAATGTACAGATCTAATCCCACTATCACCACAGAGGCACCTCACCAGCTTCTATCTGTCTGAGGCGTTCAAGAACTTGGGAGCTCAAATCAAGAAACGAGAGCAGGTAAGGATTCACATCGTCTTTGACACAGTTACTTCCCTTGCGTTGGTCACGCCAGTATTTTTTCACCCATTCACTCTTCTTAGAAATAGCACTTCTCTGGGGGCCATTTCCTGTTTGTTGAAGAATGAGAGATTTCCTCAGAGTGGCTGACTGCTGAACACAGTGTTCTGCTCCGGCACAATCACAGGAACAGGCTAAGGGCCCTCGTCTATCACACACATTCACATGCACGCTTGTAGCTTGCACACAAACAGATCCACACACACACGTCTGCTTTCCGCATCACACACACACACTCCTGATTTACTGTTAGTCAAATACAGTGAAGAAATGTTGAGTATTCCAGCGGTCCTGTCTGTGGACCCTGAGCCAGCAGCACAGCGCTGAAGGAACATTAATGGGAGACTCTGTGAGCACTCTCAGGATACGGTTACACAAAACAACATGCCAGGATTAGTCCTAATTGGGGATGGCAACTTGGATGTTTCTCAGTGCTAAATTGCCAATCAAATGATGCCAGTGGGACAAAAAGTACAGAGTAGCTTAGCCTTGCAGATCTTTTATAGAATTAGAGCTAGATCCTTTGAACATTGTTTCTCCCCGTAGAATTATAAATTGTAGAATGGACATTCAGATTCAAATCTATGTTCCATTCCACAATCCACATATTTGTGGCATTCCCACAGATGATTTCTAGGTTACTTTTTTTTCTCCTCCATCACCCAGGCGGGGCAACGCAGGGCAGGCCTCTCCTTTTCAAGGGTACTGTTACATTGAGGTTCTATATCTCTCGCCATGGAAAAAAAACTATGGAATTAGAGATCCGATGCCAAGATATTCCCAAAGATAGCACTTCTTTAAAGGGCTGTTCTCTCAAGGGTGGTTCCACTATTGGCAATTAGGCCAGGGTGCCTAGGCTATGGTTGAGTGAGGCAATGGTGCCTGGTCTGATTAATCAGGCTCTAATACACAATTAATTGGTATATACAACCTGCAACTACTGCCTGCTAAATTTTGTAATTGTTCCTTACAAGCCAGAATGTAGAAAAAAAAAAGAAAAAAAAACTTACTCTACCAGTTGTCTGTCCTTCAGCTGCTCAAAATGAGAAAATATTGTTCTTATTTTTTTTCTTTTTCTTAAAAATTCATATCTACAATTCAAAACAACAAAAGGTTTCCTCCCCTGATTGAGAATAGAAATGTTTTATTGTCATGGTTCAATAGCTATTTACGAGAGAAAACGGAAAACAAACTTTATATCCTCGTGACAAACCAAACGCTCTACCGGCTCTCTAAGTCAGGTAAACAATACTTTCCTGTGGACATGTTGCCTCAAATTGAGCAGCTGAAGGACAAACCACACAGACAACCGGTAGAGTAGGCCTTCAACATTCTGGGTTGTACAATACATTTACACAATTTACAGGCATTAATTGCAGATGGTATATACCAATTAATTGTGTATTACAGACTGATTAATCAGACTATATTGTGCCATACTTACCTTTATTTAACTAGGCAAGTCAGTTAAGAACAAATTCTTATTTTCAATGACGGCCTAGGAACTGCCTGTTCAGGGGCAGAACGACAGATGGACCTTGTCAGCTCGGGGATTTGAACTTGCAACCAGTCCGATGCTCTAACCACTAGGCTACCCTGCCGCCCCATCTCAAGCATTATGTAGCTTGTTTAATGCGTTAAATCTTGCGGACTGTCATTTTGTGTGCCAAATGCAACTCCAGAGGGTTTGAATCCGCAGTTTTGTGTTTAGCCTGAGTGAAAGTGGAATGGAAGAGCATGGCATGACTCCATTATTTGATCATGTGAAGTATCCCCTACATAAATACTAGAGGTGGAACTGTTCTGGGGGGCTTTAATAACACACCTGTGCTGTCTTGAGCCACACAAATGTAAATAAGGATGTTAGCTCTTGGTCGTCAGCATCAGTTGATCAAACTTGATTGTCCTGGCTGCCTCAGCAGATTAGGCTGACATGGCATTGAAGTGACATGGCCTGGCAACAGAGTTGGAGGACTGGTGACTCCCTGATCTACTGGAATCTGTGCACACACACACAAACACCAGGAAAAATAGCCTGAATCTCTACTTTAATGTCAGTTAGATTGGGGACAATAAGTTGAATAACAGCTGTTGCAAGGCATGCACTTTCCTATACCATGTAGCTCCAGCAGCTGCCATTTGTTGCTAGGTCATGTGAAGTAGTGCATCGCCACAGTGCTTGGATAAGAGCTGTCAAATATCTTCAGCTTGCTCAGCAGTAGGAGGTGCAAATCTGCCTGTTACCGATGTAAAATGTGCGGAATGCATCCTGGAGATTAGATGTGATGCTAAATTCACCATGAAACTAACTGGAAACGTTTAGACTTACAGTCATGTAACAAACCGTTATACAGAAACGTGTGAACAGTTTAGGAAACCTCAGCACTCTTTCCTTGATGAATAATACTCCAGATAAAAAATGGGACAATAACATTAGATCTAGGATTAAAGCCTTGACGTTACCAGCTGTTGGTACAAAACATTTTTTTATTCATTATAACGATATATAAAATCAAAAGACAGAACTTGCTAGCTAACAAATTGCTAGCTTGTTAACAATTTAGCAACAGCTAATGTTACTTGCCTGCCAACTGTTTGGTTGGCGAGTTGTTTCATCCGATTGAACTGTTTCTTCATTTTGCGTCCTTCTCCAGTGGAGTCGTGCTACTTTTTAGAGCTGGAAAAGTAAATCCTGCCTGTGATGTGCTTCATCAGACAAGAGTCCTTTTGTTGGCCATGAAGTTCACAATATAGCCAACTAACAGTCAGTAGCTTTGTGTCGAAGATTAGCTTGCAGCTAGCTAAAGCTATGAACCAATTAAAATAGCTAGTCACTTTTTAGCTAGCTAGTTTAGGTTAGTCTTCAAGTGGTTGTTTCAGAAAAAAGTTATTCCGTCGCGTGCTGACGACATCATCAAAGCCATGTATTTTATCAAAAAGCTAGAAAACCATCCAGAGTTCCGCTGACTGCTTGCAGCCTTTATGCTGAATATCTATCTGACTAACCAAAGTCGAACGCTTTTCCCAACCAGCTAGCTAGCAGCACACCTCTCTCTTTACCAGCACAAGCTGATGATGGCGTTGAATGGGTGGCAGGAAGAATACGTTGCAAAAGCATCCATCTACCGCCATCCCCAGCACTGTTAAATGTGCTGCTGACTGTGGAGCTTGGGATAGTTTACGAAAGTCATCTTGCTCGCTCCAGTGACACAATTCAGTACTGCATAATTTGCACTGACCTCTGGATTAGTTTTTTTTATCATGAAGATGTTGAATATGCCAACATTACGCAGCAAAATGTACACATAGCTATTAAAACAATCAGTTTAGTTGAAATATCAAACTGTTGTTCAATGACATACATAATCAGTTGTTGACATCAGGCCTCGTCTTCATCAACAACAATTTATCATCAACTTTCACTCCCTAATCGCCTATGGAGCTCATAGCGGCACGCGTGCCTACCAGTGACGTCTCAATACACGTCTATTTACGTTGAACCTTATAATGGACTGTTTTGCAGATAGATGGACATGTGATGTCATCTGATTCCTCACGATTCATGTAAAACAATTTAATTAATTTAAATAATCTTAAAGTAGATCAAATAAGATAAGAAAAATAGAATAAGGTTTTACTGATAAAGTTGCACACGCACTGTCGTGGATGCAAGGTCCGATCACTTCTGACACCAATGTAATGAAACAAGCAGGGAGCAGGTCACGTGCCCTCGACCTTCTAGCCCGAGGTCCGGCGCGCTATCGACTGTGCCGCAAAAGCATGCGGCAAAGTCGATTTCCGCGCTTATAAACCCAGGGTTGTTACAATATAAATAAAGGGGGCATATAAACCATACATAAAGAACCAAAAATAAAGGACACCATAAATAATGGATAAATAAAGGGAGCATATAAGCAGACAATGAAAACTCTTACAATATTCAATGATTACATTTCTCAAAAACAGGTTATAGGCTACATGTGCACCACCAAATCAGAACAGTAGGTGAAATTAAGAGATGAAAATAGACCAAATTATTAGGGTGAGGCACATGGGCTACTAACAGCTTGCTACACCACATACACTTAGTTAGTGGCAGAAAAAGTACCCAATTGCCATACTTGAGTAAAAGTAAAGATACCTTAATAGAAAATGACTCTACTAAAAGTCACCCAGTAAAATACTACTTGAGTAAAAAGTTTAAATGTGTTTGGTTTAAAATATACTTAAGTATCAAAAGTAAATGTAATCGCTAAAATATACTTAAGTATAAAAATGTAAAGTATAAATCATTTAAAATGTCTTACGCAAACCAGACGGCATCATTTTCTTGGTTTTTTTATTTACGGATAGCCAGAGGCACAATTCAACACTCAGACATAATTTACAGACAAAGCATGTGTTTAGTGAGTCCACCAGATCAGAGGCAGTAGGGATGACCAGGGATGTTCTCTAGATAAGCGCGTGAATTAGACAATTTTCCTGTCCTGCTAATCATTCAAAATGAAACGAGTACTTTTGGGTGTCAGGGAAAATGTGTGGAGTAAAAAGTACATTTTTCTTTAGGAATGTAGTGAAGTAAAAGTAAAAGTTGTCAAAAATATAAATAGTAAAGTACAGATACCCTAAAAAACTACTTAAGTAGTACTTTAAAGTATTTTTACATAAGTACTTTACACTACTGCACTTAGTATTACTTTCTTAGCTACAGTATACATATCTTCCTGGCATATTACATAATTTATGCAGCAGCATTCAAGACATGTTTGGGCTCACCGTTGTGCTGTGCTCAGTTGAACAGGAAGGTGGCGCGGTGGACCTTAGTGGGCAAAAATCATCAAACTTTGTCATCAAAGTTTGGCATTCTCTAGACTTATTGTGCTTTCAAGACAACCGGGAACTGGGGAAAAAAAGATCAAATCATGATGACGTCAGTGATCTTCAGTTCGTAGCTCTAGAAAGAGGCCAGAGTTCTCGATTTACAATTCCGAGTTGGATGAAAGTTCAAAACGTATTTTCCCAGTCGTAGCTCGTTTTTCCAGTTGTCTTGAACTCACTTTGCAGTTCTGAGTTAACAGTTGTTATGAGCGCGGCACAAATCATGCTTCATTGACAGCATGGCCAATGTTAAATGTTTATAACTTGAAACTAGGAAAATATAACCTTAATCTTAGACTTGGGACCTCACAGCCACTCCACTGAATAGCAGACTAATGATTGATTTGCAATGCTTGCCGTTAGCCACTGATTCCTTCCAAACCACTCATTGTTGAATTTACGATTTCAAACTTGTTGTGTAATATTTAGGTCCAATGAGCATCCAACGCATGAGATACGTTTCATCTATAATTTCTCTTCGTTATTTCTCTTCATATGACAAGGATTAAAAAGGATTTTCCAGTAGATTGTCAACTTCATTCATGATGATGACTGCTAGCTAAGATTTTGAAAGTATGATGTTGATATTATCATTCCAATCAAAGCTACTGTAGATATAACGTGATTTGATGTAATTTTATCTAGAGCCAATGACCTTGAGCATACTTGGATGGGCACGTCTAATGTAACTCTATGGCAGCACTCAAGGAGCTTGAATTTTTTTCGAGCTCTACCCTTTGGCAGTGACGTAGTGTCCTTATGAGTGACAGAACACTGAGCCAATCATTGCGCAAAGCTCCGTATTTTCTGCTGGCTTGCCCAAACTATACCACAGAAAGCACTGTTCTAGGCTGAAACACCTGCATTTTGGAGCTCCCTTACTCAAGAAAACAAAAAAGAGACCATGTTTGCATGCGGCTTTATTAACTTAATGATATTTATTTATTTTTTTAAAAAAAATTGAAAACTGATGTGACATGCCAAAATAATATGTGATAAGTGATATACCAAAATAACATGCAAAACATACAAGCCTAAAAATAAATGAATGACGGGTCGCCGCTGGACATAGAATATGCTTGATAGTGTAGCGACCCGCACAGACAGCTGTGTGTTATGTGTTATGCTATTAGTTGGTTGTGTTGTACCTACCAGCACCCAGTGTTCGCGGGGTCGGACATGCCAATCAACCTGCTATCTGCCAATCATGAGAATGCCTGGAATGTTCTGAAGCCGGGCATCCTTGTGGTTGGTGGAGTGGCGTGGGGGCTTGGCAGGGGGATGGAGCATGTTAAGACCATGTTTAGCCATTGTTCTCTCTCTTACGTCTGGTCTTCGCAAGAGAAGGTCACGGTTGTTTTATAGGGTATCTTTAATTTATTTGGCGTGGGCTACGGCCAAACTGTAGCCTGTGTAGAATTTGGTTAATAAACCGTAAATTCGTAAACTAAATTTTATGTCTGGACAATTGTTCCTTTATGAGCTAGCCAGGTCATTACAATACATTATAACAATCCCAAGTACATTTGATACGTCTCTAATATTACACATTGTAACAATCCCAGATCTGTTGAGATGTAACCTAACGTAGCAGACGTAAAATACATATCTAATATCGTTCTAATGCATTTCGTGTATTGGTTGTGGCGGATAGAGACTAGGCCAATGAAAACGTAGGAAAATGAATTGAGCGTTAAATTATGGGTCAATATACTGTAGGTGCCGGAAGTTGAAAACAGGCTACTTCAGCTTAGCTCAGAATTTCTTGCATAAATTGTGACAGACAGTACATTATTTAACTGTTGCTAATTATATCAACCTCGTCCATCTACTTGAGTTTGACCACCTGCCCTGTAAAGATTTTTGCTCGGCTGCAAAGCCACATTGGAACAACTGATGCATGTGGTGTTGCAGAAGTTGTTTTTCAAATGTACAAGCTGCTGCTTAGCTAGGTGATCCGAATTGCAACATTGTATGCGAATGCAACAAGTCAATTGCCTCCCTCGGGAGAAGCAACCAGCCTGCCTTTAGTATTTATTCAGATTGTACACAGTAAATGACACGCCCATATTTAATCATTCAATATTACTTTTCTCTTATCCCGTCATAAATGGGAGCATATTATTTTTTATACTGCATTTGGGCATGTTATACTTACCATTTGTTTGATTTTCAGATATGCAACCAGTAAAGGCTACTGGACAGACCCCTATGTCCAGTATTTTGTGAGGCCAGTAGGAGAACGAAGGGCTCCAGAAATCAACTGAGGCAAGTCCATGTAAAAATCGGTCAGAACCAAAAACACATTTGTAATTTTTTTTTTTTAAACTAGCTTGAAGAAGGTCTGCTTCATACTATGTTACTAAATCTCTGTTGTCTTCTGTTAGGTTACTATGGTTACTATGCCTGTTTGCGGGGAATGAACCACCTGGATGCCTTCCTCAGGAAGACGGTGTGTAACTGTCAGATAGTGAACCTGGGGGCAGGGCTGGACACCACTTTCTGGAGGTTAAAGGTACTGGTCTAATAATCCCATTAAACAAATGCATTTATTTTACAGTACAATCCATGCTTGTCCTTGGTTTGTACTTTCATTGTCATTTGTTTGTGTTTTTAGGATGAACACCTCGAAACCAAGTCGACTTTCCGATGATGGCTGGCAGGAAAATACACAACAAAAAATAAGCCGTTTTATTTTTCCCTCTTTAGAAAACTTCATATAGATCACAGTTTTATTTGTTTTGACATAATTGTGGTCTCAGTAATGTCAGAAATTGACCCGTAGAGGGAGGCAGAGCCTGTCCAGCTAAACTTGTAGCGAGATCATCTCTTAATAAGAAACACACCTTAATGTGTAGTTATAATGTTGTGCACCACTTCAGGACAAAACCACTGCTGTCAAAACCTCTCATTGAGACCTATTCCACAGATTCATTATTACTAAGTAATGATGTTAAAGACATTGTCTGATACAAATCAACAGGATAACTGAATGGGATTGTCTCTTATGGTGACATTTGATTTTAACTTAGTCTTCATTTGTATTGTCTGTGTTTCATATGGCCACAGCCTAGACTCAGACGGGCACTGGATCATCGGTGCTGACCAGAGGGACATCCCAGGCCTAGATGACAAACTAAAGAAGTTCCACCTCAACCCAGAGTCAGTGAAAATAACATATTGAATATGTTTTAATATTTTGTTGGACAGCTTTGCAAGAGTCTAGCCAATTGAAGTAGCAGTATACGGCTGTATCAGTGGATCAGCAGTTGTACTGTAGCAATACAATACAATATGTTTGGTATGGGATTGATGTTTTGGGCTGGTAGTGTTCTTTCACTGTACCTAACTCGTATTTATGGTCTTGGCCAACAAGGCTGAGTGTTCCGCAGTCAGTTCCTGATCACCACAATCATATACAGTTCAGTCAGAAGTAGAGGTCGACCGATTATGATTTTTCAATGTCGATACCGATTATTGGAGAACCAAAAAAAAAGACGATACCGATTAATCGGCCAATTTATTTAATTGTAATGACAATTACAACAATACCGAATGAACACTTTTTTTTATTTTAACTTAATATAATACATAAATAAAAACAATTTAGCCTCAAATAAATAATGGAACATGTTCAATTTGTTTTAAATAATGCAAAAACAAAAGTGTTAGGAAAAAAAGTTAAAGTGCAATATGTGGCATGTAAGAAAGCTAACATTTAAGTTCCTTGCTCAGAACATGAGAACATATGAAAACTGGTGGTTCCTTTTAACATGAGTCTTCAATATTTCCATGTAAGAAGTTTCAGGTTGTAGTTATTATTGCAATATATCTCTATACTATTTGAATTTCATACACCTTTGACTATTGGATGTTCTTATAGGCACTATAGTATTGCCATTGTAAGCTTCCGTCCCTCTCCTCGCCCCTACCTAGGCTCGAACCAGGGACACATCGACAACAGCCACCCTCGAAGCATCGTTACCCATCGCTCCATAAAAGCCACGGCCCTTGCACAGCAAGGGGAACAACTACTTCAAGGTCTCAGAGCGAGTGACGTCACCGATTGAAACGCTACTAGCTAGCCATTTCATATCAGTTACACCAGCCTAATCTTGGGAGTTGATAGGCTTGAAGTCATAGACGGCTCAATGCTTGAAGCACACCGAAGAGCTGCTGGCAAATGCACAAAAGTCCTGTTTGAATGAATGCTTACGAGCCTGCTGCTGCCTACCACCGCTCAGTCAGACTGCTCTATCAAATATCAAATTATAGACTTAATTATAACATAATAACACAGAAATACGAGCCTTAGGTCATTAAACTCAGTTTTTCACAATTCCTGACATTTAATTAAAGTAAAAATTCCCTGTTTTAGGTCAGTTAGGATCACCACTTTATGTTAAGAATGTGAAATGTCAGAATAATAGTAGATAATTATTTATTTCAGCTTTTATTTCATTCAGTACATTCCCAGTGGGTCAGAAGTTTACATACACTCAATTGGTATTTGGTAGCATTGCCTTTTAAATTGTTTAACTTGGGTCAAACATTTTGGGTAGCCCTCCACAAGCTTCCCACAATAAGTTGGGTGAATTTTGGCCCATTCATCCTGACAGAGCTGGTGTAACTGAGTCAGGTTTGTAGGCCTCTTTGCTCACGCACACTTTTTAAGTTCTGCCCACAAATGTTCTATTGGATTGAGGTCAGGGCTTTGTGATGGCCACTCCAATACCTTGACTTTGTTGTCCTTAAGCCATTTTGCCACAACTGTGGAAGTATGCATGGTGTCATTGTCCATTTGGAAGGCCCATTTGTGACCAGGCTTTAACTGATGTCTTGAGATGTTGCTTCAATATATCCACATAATTTTCTTCCTTCATGATGTCATCTGTTTTGTGAAGTGCACCAGTCCTTCCTGCAGCAAAGCACCCCCACAACATGATGCTGCCACCCCCGTGCTTCACGGTTGGGATGTTGGTCTTTGGCTTGCAAGCCTACCCCTTTTTCCTCCAAACGTAACAAGGATCATTATGGCCAAACAGTTCTATTTTTGTTTCATCAGACTGGAGGACATTTCTCCAAAAAGTCCCCATGTGCAGTTGCAAGCCGTAGTCTGGCTTTTTTATGGCGGTTTTGGAGCAGTGGCTTCTTCCTTGCTGAGCTGCCTTTCAGGTTATGTCGATATAGGACTCGTTTTACTGTTGATATAGATACTTTTGTACCCGTTTACTCCAGCATCTTCACAAGGTCCTTTGCTGTTGTTCTGGGATTGTTTTGCACTATTCGCACCAAAGTGCGTTTATCTCTAGGAGACAGAACGCGCCTCCTTCCTGAGTGGTATGACGGCTGCGTGGTCCCATGGTGTTTATACTTGCGTACTATTGTTTGTACAGATGAGCGTGGTACCTTCAGGCGTTTGGAAATTGCTCCCAAGGATGAACCAGACTTGTGGAAGTCGACCATTCTTTTTCTGAGGTCTTTATTTAGATTTTCCCATGATGTCAAGCAAAGAGGCATTGAGTTTGAAGGTAGGCCTTGAAATACATCCACAGGTACACTTCCAATTGACTCAAATTATTCAATTAGCCTATCAGAATTTTCTAAAGCCATGACATTTTCTGGAATCTTCCAAGCTGTTTAAAGGCACAGTCAACTTAGTGTATGTAAACTTCTGACACACTGGAATTGTGATACAGTGAATTATATGTGAAATATGTCTGTAAACAATTGTTGGAAAAATTACTTGTGTCATGCGCAAAGTAGATGTCCTAACCGACTTGCCAAAACTATAGTTTGTTAACAAGAATTTTGTGGAGTGGTTGAAAAACAAGTTTTAATTGCTCCAACCTAAGTGTATGTAAACTTCCAACTTCAACTGTACTTGGGTGCTCTTTGATTTTCCATTGTTTTTCATCTATGTGTCAAAGAACCCCATCTCCTTTGATCTCAGCCTATGAGACTTGGAAAGCCCTGTTCCGTTTACAAGAATTGTATTCATACTGTTTAAGTGCATATATTCACGGCTTCCTGTGAGGTCTGGTCCACCACCCAAGCCTCGACTATGTTAGAATGAGTTCTCTGGATTCAAGTGTCTTCTGAAATGGCCTCCACTTGTGCCGAAGGCTCTATGGATGTGGTATTATGTCAGAGATTCTGACGAAATTAAGATGAAAATGAATGTCAGTCATTGGATGTCAGTCATCCCAAGTACAGTACCCTCAACCCTCTAGCAATTATACAACAACCTTACAACAACACATCAAAACACCTTTTTGATAGATCTGAAGGGACGTTACAGATAAATATAAAGGAAGCGCTGATAATGGGGCATGGTTAGATAAGGTACACATTGTGACGCAAATGCTCTCTATACGTGCTGAGTGGGTGCCTTCAAGGCCTGTCTAGAGGAACACTGTTGTGATTAGGAGATCCCAAATCTGTGTTTACAACAGCTGCGTCAGTCTCCTGATTTCTCACAGTCTGAAACCAAACCACGTTCCAGGGCCGAAGACTTATGAAGTCACTTAGTCAAGAGGTTTGCTTGCTTTAGAAAGTTTACATTGTAGTCATTTATCAGATGTTCTTATCCAGAACAACTTTAGGGTTAAGTGCCTTGTTCAAGGGCACATCAACAGATTTTTCACCTAGTCGGCTCAGCAATTCGAACCAGCGACCTTTCGTTTACTGGCCCAATGCTCTTAACCACTAGGCTACCTGCCTCTCTAGTTTTTCACTCATTATGATCCTTTGCTTAGAAATATTAAATATTGGAACTTGATCAAATGTCACCCCAAACACTGAACCAGAATCTGGGCCTTACCGGAGACGTTGATATGGCGACTCTCCTTTAAGCCCAGGAAGCAGCCATTGAACCTGCCATTCACCAGCTTTTCAAGCTAAATAATGTGAAAACATTTTCATTGACAATTAAACGACAAATCCCAAGTGTTGATTTTGTGCAAGACATTCCCTGAAGTGGAACATGTTTGCATTAGTAGAAAGTGCACTTCCTAAAGACGGGCTGGGAGAATAGATGCTCTGGATTTGATGACTGTGTACAGTGTTATACCTCAGGATGACGTGGCAAGATAAAACAAAGTCTGTTACATACAGTAGGCAAATGGTACATCTCATGTTATTCCTCTGTTTTCACGTTGTTTAGCTCTAATAAGTTTCTCCACCTTTGTTTATAGAGAATAGAGCATCTGGAGTTTCTGGATGAAAAGGAACTTCTGCAGCAGCTCCTCCAACACTCAGTATCTGCTGGGCCACCAAGGACAAGTTCAAGCAGGTACTTATGGGTTAGATTAGTCACATACACATTATTTGTAAGTCTGTACATTTGGATACAGAACATTGTTTTATTTCTATCGCTGTTCATGACAAGGTGACCAATGACACTATTGTCTGCTTGTTCCAGGAGTCTCACAAGTTGCTTTCTGAACCTGGACTGTCTTGTCTTAAGCCTCTTTCTCTGTGCCATGACCAACACTATCAAGAGAGGAGAGAAAAAACCCATCAACACCTTCACATCAGACTCAAGTCTTGTCTGCTCGGTGTCTGTCTGTCTGCTCTGTGGGAAATGCATGGCATCAACAGAATTTTACTGAATGTGTTTCCGTTGCATCCCATAAGAGCAACCACTGTCTCCCAACATGCTTTTGTGAAGAGAAGGGATGTTTCCGCTGGAAGTGTGATACAGTGCATTCGGAAAGTATTCAGACCCCTTGACATTTTCCACATTTTGTTATGTTACAGCCTTATTCTAAAATTGATTACATATTTTTTTTTCCTTATCAATCTACGCACAATACCCCATAATGACAAAGCAAAAACATGTTTTTAGAAATGTTTTCAAATGTATAAAAAACAGAAATACCTTATTGACATAAGTATTCAGACCCTTCGTTATGGACTTGAAATTGAGCTCAGGTGCATCCCATTGATCATCCTTGAGATGTTTTACAACTTGGGAGTCCACCTGTGGTATATTCAATTGATTGGACATTATTTGGAAAGGCACACACCTGTCTATATAAGGTCCCACAGTTGACACTGCATGTCAGAGCAAAAACCAAGTCATGAGGTCGAAGGAATTGTCTGTAGGACTCTGAGACAGGATTGTGTCGAGGCACAGATCTGGGGAAGGGTACCCAAAAAATTATTCCGCATTGAAAGTCCCCAAGAACAGTGACCTCCGTCATTCTTAAATGTAAGTTTGGAACCACCAAGACTCTTCCTAGAGCCAAACTGAGCAATCAGGAGAGAAGGTTAGGGAGGTGACCAAGAACATGATGGTCACTGACAGAGCTCCAGAGTTCATTTGTGGAGATGGGAGAACCTTCCAGAAGGACATCCATCTCTGCAGCACTCCACCAATCAGGCCTTTATGGTAGAGTGGCCAGACTGAAGCACATGACAGCCCTCTTGGAGTTTGTCAAAAGTTACCTAAGAGAAACAAGATTCTCTCATCTGATGAAACCAAGATTGAACTCTGGCCAGAATGCCAAGCGTCACGTCTGGAGGAAACCGGGCACCGTCCCTATGGTGAAGCATGGTGGAAGCGGCATCATGCTGTGGGGATGTTTTTCAACGGCAGGGACTGGGAGACTAGTCAGGATCGAGGGAAAGATAAACATAGCAAAGTACAGAGAGATCATTGATGAAAACCTGCTCAAGACCTCAGACTGGGGCGGAGGTTCATCTTCCAACAAGACAACACGCTAGTGGCTTCGGGACATGTCTTTGAATATCCTTGAGTGGCCCGGACTTGAACCCGATCGAACATCTCTGGAGAGACCTGAAAATAGCTGTGCCTAACCTAACAGGGCTTGAGAGGATCTGCAGAGAAGAATGGGAGAAACTCCCCAAATACAGGTGTGCCAAGCGTGTAGCGTCATACCCAAGAAGACTCAAGGCTGTAATCGCTGCCAAAGGTACTTCAACATAGTACTGAGTAAATGGTCTGGATACTTATGTAAATGTGATATTTCAGTTTTTGGGGGGGAATAAATTAGCATATTTCAAATAAAAACTGTTTTTGCTTTGTCATTATGCGGTATTGTGTGTAGATTGATGGGGGGGGGGGGGGGGGGGGGGATTATTTGATTTTAGAATAAGGGTGTAATGTAACAAAATGTGGAAAATGTCCAAGGGGTGTGAATACTTTCCGAATGCACTGTATGAATGACAAGACACTGGTAGCTTAAGGACATAAGCCCTAGCCTTCATTTAATTTTATCCATCTGTCTGCTCTGCACTGTGATTCTAATGTTCATTCAGACAACATAAAGCAGGTTTGCTGGTTTTTAGCGAAAAGTAAAAGGAAGATTTATTTTTATTTGTCAAGTATTCAATGTGCCATTGTGTTGTGAACTGAAATATTTTGTTTATTTAGAAATGTATTGCCAAGACAGATATTTTCTTATGTATAGAAATTAGGAGTTAATACTTTGGATGCACTTTAACAGATCTGTTTGATTCAATTGCTGGATTTACAGTAGCAATAGATACATTTGCATTTAACTAGGATTCTTGTCTGAAAGAAATAAACAGGGCATTTTCACTCAGCAGAGCAATTTCAAGTCCTTGCGAGTGATACCACAGTACTAATGAAATGACAATGCAGGTCTATGGTGGTTGAATAAAGGTGTTTCATATTTGTGTATGAAAACCTGACCACCATCATGTGGTCTACAAACAGTACATTTGATACCATGAAAGTCCCATGTCATTTCCACATGGATGACACATTATAGTTACAGGGTACAGAAAGGAAATGTTTGAGTTTCGTCTGTCGCCCTCTGTGAACTGTGTCCTGATGGTCAGACCTGTGTTTTTACAGAGAAACATTAACCCAATATGACCTTGTGTACACTGAGATAGAGATAGCAGCACTAGAGCACCGAAGACATGGTAGGGCTAACACTGAATTATAGTGCCTAGTAAAAATACACACCACTTGCACAGTCTTTGCATTATTTTGCTTATTTGAACTGTTCTTGCCATAATATGGACTTGGTCTTTTACCAAAAAAGGCTATCTTCTGTATACCACCCCTACCTTGTCACAACTGATTGGCTCAAACTCATTAAGAAGGAAAGAAATTCCACAAATTAACTTTTACCAAGGCACACCTGATAATAGAATTCCAGGTGACTTCATGAAGCTGATTGAGATAATGCCAAGAGTGCAAAGCTGTCATCAAGGCTACTTTGAATTATGTAAAAATAGATTTTGATTTCTTTAACACTTTTTTGGTTTCTACATGATTCCATGTGTTATTTCATAGTTGTGATGTCTTCACTTGTCACACCCTGGTCTTAGTATTTTGTGTTTTCTTTATTAATTTGGTCAGGCCAGGGTGTGACATGGGTTTATTATATGGTGTGTTTTGTCTTGGGGTTTTGGTAGGTATTGGGTTTGTATTATAGTAGGGGTTTCTAACATAGTCTATGGCTGTCTGGAGTGGTTCTCAATCAGAGGCAGGTGTTTATCGTTGTCTCTGATTGGGAACCATATTTAGGCAGCCATATTCTTTGAGTGTTTCGTGGGTGATTGTTCCTGTCTTTGTGTTTGTTGTCACCAGATAGGCTGTTTAGGGTTTCTCACGTTTATTGTTTTTATTAGTTTATTCATGTATAGTTTTCTTTATTAAAGAATCATGAATAACCACCACGCTGCATTTTGGTCCGCCTCTACTTCACTGAAAGAAAACCGTTACAGAATCACCCACCACAACAGGACCAAGCGGCGTGGTAACGGGCAACAGCAGCGAAAAGAGGAATGGACATGGGAGGACGTTATGGACAGCAAGAGTATGGACTATACTACTTGGGAGGAGATAGACAGGTGTCCGGTCGACCCAGGGAGAGTGCCGGAGCCCACCTGGGATTCAATGGAGCAGTGCGCGGAAGGTTATCGGAGAATGGAGTTGGAGAGACAAGCACGGCGGCGCGGTAGGAAGCCCGAGAGTCAGCCCCAAAAATGTATTGGGGGGGGGGCTCACAGGGAGTATGGCTACGCCAGGTAGGAGACCTACGCCAACGTCCTGTGCTTACCGGGGGGCTAGAGAGACCGGGCAGGCACTGTGCTATGCTGTGGAGTGCACGGTGTCCCCAGTGCGGGTGCATAGCCCGGTGCGGTACATTCCAGCTCCGCGTATCGGCCGGGCTAGAGTGAGCATCGAGCCAAGTGCCATGAAGCTGGCTCTACGCATCTGGTCTCCAGTGCGTCTCCTTGGGCCGGCTTACATGGCACCAGCCTTGCGCTCGGTGTCTCCGGTTCGCCTGCATAGCCCAGTGCGGGCTATTCCACCTCGCTGCACTGGCAGGGCGACCGGGAGCATTCAACCAGGTAAGGTTGGGCAGGCTCGGTGCTCAAGAGCTCCAGTCCGGTCTATCCAGTACCACCTCCACGCATCAGCCCTCCAGTGGCAGCTCCCCACACCAGGCTTCCTGTGCGTGTTCTTGGCCCAGTACCACCAGTGCCAGCACCACGCATCAGGCCTACTGTGCGCCTCGCCTATCCAGCGCTGCCAGAGCCTTCCTCCTCTCCAGCGCTGCCGGAGTCTCCCGCCTGTTTAGCGCTGCCAGAGCCTTCCGCCTCTACAGCGCTGCCGGAGTCTCCCGCCTGTTCAGCGCTGCCAGTCTGCATAGAGCTGCCAGTCTGCATAGAGCTGCCAGTCTGCAAGGAGCTGCCAGTCTGCAAGGAGCTGCCAGTCTGCAAGGAGCTGCCAGTCTGCAAGGAGCTGCCAGAGCTGCCAGTCTGCAGGATGCCGCCAGAGCTGCCAGTCTGCAAGGAGCCGCCAGAGCTGCCAGTCTGCAAGGAGCCGCCAGAGCTGCCAGTCAGCATGAAGCAGCCAGAGCCGCCAGTCAGCATGGAGCAGCCAGAGCCGCCAGTCAGCATGGAGCAGCCAGAGCCGCCAGTCAGCATGGAGCAGCCAGAGCCGCCAGTCAGCATGGAGCAGCCAGAGCCGCCAGTCAGCATGGAGCAGCCAGAGCCGCCAGTCAGCATGGAGCTGCCAGAGCCGCCAGTCAGCATGGAGCAGCCAGAGCCGCCAGTCAGCATGGAGCTGCCAGAGCCGCCAGTCACCATGGAGCAGCCAGAGCCGCCAGTCACCATGGAGCAGCCAGAGCCGCCAGTCAGCATGGAGCAGCCAGAGCCGCCAGTCAGCATGGAGCAGCCAGAGCCGCCAGTCAGCATGGAGCTGCCAGAGCCGCCAGTCAGCATGGAGCTGCCAGAGCCGCCAGTCAGCATGGAGCTGCCAGAGCCGCCAGTCAGCATGGAGCTGCCAGAGCCGCCAGTCTGCATGGAGCAGCCAGAGCCGCCAGTCAGCATGGAGCTGCCAGAGCCGCCAGTCAGCATGGAGCAGCCAGAGCCGCCAGTCAGCATGGAGCTGCCAGAGCCGCCAGTCACCATGGAGCAGCCAGAGCCGCCAGTCACCATGGAGCAGCCAGAGCCGCCAGTCAGCATGGAGCAGCCAGAGCCGCCAGTCAGCATGGAGCAGCCAGAGCCGCCAGTCAGCATGGAGCTGCCAGAGCCGCCAGTCTGCATGGAGCAGCCAGAGCCGCCAGTCAGCATGGAGCCGCCAGTCAGCATGGAGCTGCCAGTCAGCATGGAGCAGCCAGAGCTGCCAGTCAGCATGGATCTTCCAGATCCGCCAGTCAGCCAGGATCTGCCAGTCAGCCAGGATCCGCCAGTCAGCCAGGATCTGCCAGAAGCACCAGCCAGCCAGGATCTGCCAGAGCCAACTACCTGCCTGGGATTCCTCTCAGTCCCGAGCTACCTCAGTCCCGAGCTGCCCCTCAGTCCAGTGGGGTCCTTGGTGAGGACTACTAGGCCAAGGTCGGCGGGGAGGATCGCCTATCTAAGGACGCAAGGCAAAGGGACTAAGACTTTGTTGGAGTGGGGTCCACGTCCCGCGCCGGAGCCGCCACCATGGACAGACGCCCACCCGGACCCTCCCCTATGGGTTTAGTTGTGCGGTCGGGAGTCCGCACCTTGGGGGGGGGGGGGGGGGGGGGGGTTCTGTCACGCCCTGGTCTTAGTATTTTATGTTTTCTTTATTAATTTGGTCAGGCCAGGGTGTGACATGGGTTTTGTATGTGGTGTGTTTTGTCTTGGGTTTTTTGTTAGGTATTGGGTTTGTATTATAGTAGGTGTTTCTATCATTAGTCTATGGCTGTCTGGAGTGGTTCTCAATCAGAGGCAGGTGTTTATCGTTGTCTCTGATTGGGAACCATATTTAGGCAGCCATATTCTTTGACTGTTTTGTGGGTGATTGTGTTTGTTGTCACCAGATAGGCTGTTTAGGTTTTCACACGTTTATTGTTTTGTTAGTTTATTCATGTATAGTTTTTCTTCATTAAAAAACCATGAATAACAACCACGCTGCATTTTGGTCCGCCTCTACTTCACCCGAAGAGAACCGTTACATCACTATTATTCTACAATGTAGAAAATAGTAAAAATAAAGAAAAACCCTTGACTTGCTAGGTGTGTCCAAACTTTTGACTGGTACTGTATATAAATAAAAAAGATATTCCAAAAGATATTTACAAGATTTCCCAAAAGTAGTGCACTGGGCCTTTACTAGTCCTGTATTAGCGGACCAATATAGCCATCTGTAGCGCAGACAAACATTTTATGTCTAGGGGTCTTATGCTTAGTTAACTGCACATCAGGTGCAGGAAATTAGGTGATCATCAGTCAGCGTCGCAGACGTTTTGAGTCTTTAGTTTGGGCATGCCTGTTTGTAGTTTTATTTTTTGTATATTTATTTTAGTCACCATCTGAACAAATAATAATCCGCTTGGCTGACCGACCAAGAGGTCAAGAAGGAGCTGTGCCTGGACCCTGGTAAATTGGCCGTTTCCTGGGCACATGTACATTCAACACAGTCCTCATATGCTGATATTTCACATTGATGCACTCCTTAAATCAGGTTACAGACCAGTTAACTAAACATAAGACCCCTAGACATAAAGTGCATCAACATTAGGGGGATAAGTTTCGCAACATGTATAAACATCTGTTTTCCTCAAGGTTCTGTTTTAGGACCACTATTGTTTTCACTATACAGTGTATATTCTAACTCTTGGTGATGTCATTCGGAAACACAATGTCTACTTTCAATGCTATGTGGATAACACACATCTGTACATTTCGATGAAACATGGTGAAGGCCCAAAATTGCCAACCCTGGAAGCCTGTGTTTCAGACATAAGGAAGTGGATGGTGGCAAATGTTTATGTTTAAACCCCGACAAAACATAGTTGCTAGTTCTAGGTACCAAGAAACAAAGGGATCTGCTTTTTGATCTGGCAATTCATCTTGATGGTTGTACAGTCGTCTTAAAGTGTGTTCTGTGTGGTGCATATGTTGGATTTATAGAACGAATGGGTCAAACTGTATGTGTCAAACTATGCAAAGATGGCCTGACAGAAATGGCAGCAGGAGGTGAATGTTGAACTTTTGTTGCACACATATCCAGATGATGCAGCGTACTCTTTAGCACAATGACACTATTGGTGAAATCCTTTATCATTAAAATAATTTATACCATCCCACTGGTTTTCCTATTTACGATTAAACTTTTCCCATCACTGATAGCAAATCTATAATCCGGAATGGCCTTACCAGTAGGCTCGGGCAGTATACTGTATACAGGGGTATTTGGAAAAGTTTTCAATAAATATTAATATTTGTAGATACTTTTTAAGTAAATACCTGCAGTCAACTTGTGCAATACCTTAGGGGATAAAGCAGATTGTGTTCTTCATTTCACCTGTCACATTGTCACAGATGGATTGCCTGATCTTGCAATTTGTTTATTTTCATTTGCGCTCGTTAGCATATTTAGCTAGCAGCCTCTATGGCAATTCGCAATTACTTGTGCTAATTTTGTTAGTATACTGGTAATAGACACCCAATGGGCTTTTTGCGTTTTTAGCGCCCCCCTTGTGTACTAAAATGATAATACCATTAATCCCGGGATGAGTAAAGACGGTATGACGATATGAAAATATGGATACCATCCAACCCTACTTACCAGTTGGTACGGGCTATACAATGTGTGAAAATAAATATTTATTTCCAACTTTTCCTGAGTTCACACCATATCTCCCTAAAGGTGCCCTGACATCTGGGATCACAAGGCAATCTGGTGTGGCAACTACTATGGAGTATGGGGACAAGGGAGCGCGTACGACTGGTAAGGCATTCCATCATCAGTCTGTCATGCACTACAATAGCCACTTCCGCTACAGCTAAATACCATGGACATATGGGGATGTGTGCCAAAACATGCTATCATAGCAAAGGGAGGTGGCGTTGTGGTGATACTCCCACGCATATCCTGAGACCACCCTAATGTGACGGTCCTGTCTGCACTCTTATCAGTGCATGTGTCACACTCTGGCTGACCAGTTGACAGAGCAGGTGTAAGTGACACACTGAGCAGCAGTAGTCAGCAATATGTCTGTGATAGAGTCAAAGACGGAGCTCTTCACCGTGGCTGGGACTGACACTGGGGACTCAGGGCCAGGTTCAGGGGTAGTCAACTCCAGGAAAATAGTCACCACCTTTGAGAGATTTATCCAGCCGTGCTTGGCTGAGGTGTTAGGATGCACTCTCTTCATCTTCGTGGGATGCGGGTCTGTTATTGAGAATGCCGACGTTCCGGGGAGCATCCAGCCCGCTCTGGCTCATGGGCTGGCGCTGGCGATTGTTATCGCTGTACTGGGAGAGATCAGGTAAGGACATGCTGGCACCTGGTAAGATCTCACTCTGAGGTCAGAAAGTTTGACTATGTTTTTGTCATGTTCTCATGACTTGAGATTTACTATAACTAGAGTCTGACCAATATATCGGTGTTATCGGCTGATATTGGCCCTTTTACTGCTTTATCAGTATCAGCAATAACTCAACCAATAACCGATATTCAATAAATAGGATGAAAAGGGAATCTCATGCTGATCTGAACACTTGTGGCCATTCTTATGATGTGTCATTATTGTTACAATGTATGAAATCAACATTTGAAGCATATTTATTGGACAATTACTCTTTTGGATGCCAATTTATGATAATTCAGTGTGGAAAATTACACTTTTTAATTCCCCGCTGTAAAACAGTATATCGGCACATATATCGCATATTTATGTAAGTTTAGTAAGTTTTGTCCCCCCCAAAAAATCGGAATCAGTATCGGACCACAAAAAACATATCGGTAGGGCTCTAGTTATAACAAGTATATTAATCTCTTTTATCAGTGTGATTTTCCTAATGCATGAGTATCAGTAGCAAGTACTAAACATGTTATTCTGTCTGAATCCAGTGGTGGCCACTTCAACCCAGCTGTGTCTGTGAGTGTGTGCGTCAGTGGAGGACTGGACGTCATCCTACTGGGGCCATATATACTCTCACAGATAGTGGGGGGGATGACTGGGGCTGGATTGGCAAAGGTAAGGGGGCTTTTCACATCAAGTTTGTTTAGAGCGGGGGATTTTTTTTACTCTGGAGTGATTACCCCCTAAATTCGTTTTTTTGGACAGGAGTAAATATGAACCGCAGTGCACACCAAACAACCGCTGTGGTTCGCTCAAAAGTATGATCTGTCTGTCTGATTCCATTTGTATGTGGTGTGCTTCACTGCAGGTGAGAATGCAGTAAGGGCCAAACAGATAAAAATAACCAGAGGCCCGCAGTGTTGTTTGTTTGACGCAATGTCAAAACTTGATAGGTCTGAAATATTTTGTGAGTAGCAGTGCATTTATGAGCACATCCTGTGGAGCTGCAGGGGAGACTGGGACTGGTTGTCACACTTCTTACTGTGTATATTTCTCAACAACGGCATATCTATTTCATAAGAAACTATTTTAAACAAGAAAGCAGGGTCTTGGGTAGCTGACTAAACTCCACTCCATGATGAAGGAAGTTTATGATGAACTCCACCAATGGAATGGAGCAGAGACCAGGCTTTGTGGAATTCAGCTCCTACTACATCGTTTCGCCCAAGGTCAATACTTTAAAAAAAATGTACTTATGAAATGTTTACCTTGTACCTGTTTGTCCTCTGTAGTTGCGTTAATTTGTTTGCTGAAATGAATACTTTTTCTAAAAACAAGAATCAAATACAACCACCGACTGTTTGCTCATTGCTGTTGCTCTACAATGGCAACTCAGCGTAAATGAGCATGTGCCAATTGAATCTCAACAAGTCGGTGGTATTTCCTTAACATTTTTTGAAAAAGTATGGATTTCAGCAAACAAAGAAAGGTGGAGTTAATCAGAAACTTCCTTCACCATGGAGTGGAGATGAGTCAGATAGGTCTTGGGGAAGAAATGGGCCTCCTCCTTTTGGAGTTATTATCCATTAAACACACTGTCCGTTGGAAATGAAGACATTTAGCCTACATTCTTAGAAATAGTCATATTGATTTTGATAGAACAATATTCATAACACAATTCAACAGCTTAAACCTTGTAGGTAGAATTTGTTATATAATCACTCCCAATTTAGCATAAAGGCTACTTTCACTTTGGACAGGGGGGTGTTGTCCCCCCTACATTCTGAAATTGCACTTTTTCTCCCTATCATTGCAATGTGATACCAAATAATGCAATTCTTTAGGACCTTTGCGGATGCCTCAGAGTGGTCGGGTAGGCTTTTTGGAGATTTCAGTCAGTTGGATTTAGGATCATGCAGACACCACAAAGCGTGCAGACAGGATCTGTGAAAGGCAAAGATTCTGGAAGGCTGGCTGGACCAGCACAGGAGAGTTGAACAGAGGCAGCTGCTGTCAGTGTGTTGAGGTTTTTCTCAGAGTTGTTAAAGCAAGCAGAGCAAAACTGTCTACTCTTTAGTTGACTGATGTAACTGCTGTTTAACCTTATGGGAAAAAAAGTTAACTAGTGGTTGTTTCCAGTGCTGAGATATTAACTAGTGTAACTGACATGTAACGTTAGACAATGTTTAATCCCCTCTCGACTGAGGTGAATCAATTAGCTAGCTAGTAGTTAACTAACCACAACCAGGTCAGCTCTAGACTAGTTATCTGGCAGATAGCGATATGAGGTGGTTACTATTATTATCTAACAGCTGTTGTGTGTCTGGAAATATTTTGTAGCCTTAGTTTTGTCCTGTTTCAACAGAAGTAAATTAACTTGGCTAGCTTTCGGCAGTTGATGTATCGTTAGAGAGAGAGCTGGCCAAATGTTGGCTAATGTTAGCTATTCTTTTTGCCTCAATCAGACTAGACCTGAATCAAATGATGAAACTAGCAGCCAAACGATTGAAGACCGATATTCTGATGTTTTTTCAGTGCAATGTGAGTTTTTATTAGTCAGTATAGCAATGTAATTAGTTATTGATCTGTCAGTTTCCCTCGCTAATCCCCTACTTTTCACATAAACACAGTAATAAACTGCCCTACATTTTTTTTTTAACCTTTATTTAACTTAGCAAGTCAGTTAAGAACAACAGATTTGTACCTTGTCAGCTCGGGGATTTGAACTTGCAACCTTTCGGTTACTAGTCCAACACTCTAACCACTAGGCTACCCTGCCATGTACTAACTGGTGCACAGTCAGTACACAACACTATTCTCATATTGTCTTAGCATGATCAGATGGTGACAGCTGTCCGAGCAGGTGTCAGACAGCCAGGTAAGACAAGTCTACAGAGCTCAGGTGAATTTTGCAGTATATTCAGTGAATTATCAAAGTTCCATCTTGAATTGATGGGTATACCTACAGTAGCTACAGGACAGCAGTGTATCTTAGTGTCACGACTTCCGCCGAAGTCGGCCCCTCTCCTTGTTTGGGTGGTGTTCGGCGGTCGACGTCACCAACCTTCTAGCCATCATTGATCCATTTTTCATTTTCCATTGGTTTTGTCTTGTCTTCCTACACACCTGGTTCCAATACCATTCATTACATGTTGTGTATTTAACCCTCTGTTTCCCCTCATGTCCTTGTCAGAGATTGTTTTGTTGTATGTAGGTGTGTTATTTGTTCTGGTGTGCGATGGGTTTTGCACCCTATTATGTTATTTTTGTATACTTTGGTTTTCTGAGGTTTTTTGTATGTTTATTAAACAGCTCCGTTTTTACCAAGTTCATTCTCCTGCACCTGACTTCCCTGCCACCAGCACTCACCGCATTACAGAATCTCTGACCACACTATGAAGTCAGCAGGAGAGTATACCCCGGCCATTGAGATGGAGGAGCGCTTCCAGGAGCATGCAGCAATGCTTTGCCAACTTAGCACCGCCATGGATTGCGTTGTCAAAACTATGGACTGCTGGGAGAGACAGGGAGTTTTTCCAGCGCCTCCACCAGCCCAACCGGGGTCTCTCTTGAGCGCCCCTTTCCAGCCTGAACCACTCCTCTCCTTACCCCAGGAGTACGACGGGAGGGCAGTTGAACCTTTGCAGTTGAACCTTTATCTGGCCACCGTCCACCTGGCTCTATCGGACCGTGAGAGGGTGTCTGCCCTCATCTCGTGCCTCACTGGGAGAGCCCTGGAATGGGCCAACACTGTGTGGAGAGAGGGAGATGCGGCGTTGGACCAGTTTGAGGAGTTCACCCGCTGTTTCCGGGAAGTCTTCGACCACCCGCCTGAGGGGAGAGCGGCGGATGAGCGCCTCTACCATCTGAGGCAGGAGACGAGGAGCGCCCAGGAGTTTGCCCTGGAGTTTGCCCTGGAGTTTAGGACCCTGGCTGCCGATGCGGGATTGAACGACAGGGCCCTGATCGACCAGTATTGTTGCAGTCTGCGCAAGGACGTCTGTCGGGAGCTGGCCTACAGAGACACCACCCTCACTTTCGACCAGCTGGTGGATCTGTCCATCCGGCTGGACAACCTGCTGGCTACTCGCGGACGTCCAGATCGGGGTCTGGTAGGTCCATCCTCCCGCACCCCCTCTCCAATACCTCTGGAGCTGGGAGGGGCAGTGCGCAGGGAGACCGGAGGGGGTTCCCACTCGTGCACCATCTGTGGCTGCAGAGGTCACACTGCGGGTCAGTGCCAGGTTGGTTCCTCTGGGAATCGAGGATTCTGGGAATCCCAGGAGTCATGTGTATCCACTCTCACAGGCAGAGATGGAGGCTATGGAAACATATGTCTCCGAATCCCTGCGTCAGGGGTACATTCGCTCCTCCACTTCACCCGCCTCCTCAAGTTTATTTTTTGTGAAGAAGAAGGATGGGGGTCTGCGCCCGTGCATTGACTATCAGGGTCTGAATCAGATCACTGTGAGGTATAGTTACCCGCTACCGCTCATAGCTACAGAGATAGAGTCAATGCACAGGGCGCACTTCTTCAGCAAACTAGATCTCAGGAGCGCCTACAACCTGGTGCGTACCCGAGAGGGAGACGAGTGGAATACGGCTTTCAGTACCAGCTCTGGGCACTATGAGTATCTCGTCATGCCGTACGGGTTGATGAATGCGACATCAGTCTTCCAAGCGTTTGTAGACAAGATTTTCAGGGACCTGCACGGGCAGGGTGTAGTGGTGTATATTGATGACATCTTGATGTATTCCGCTACACGCACTGAGCATGTGTCCCTGGTGCGCAGAGTGCTTGGTCGCCTGTTGGAGCATGACCTGTACGTCAAGGCTGAGAAATGGGGTCAGGCAGCCAGGGAAGACCAATCTGTGATGGAGCTGAGGTGAATTTTTGCAGATGCAACACTTTCTTCTCTCTGTGCAGACAACGTGGACAAGTCAGATACTTCAAAGATTGAAACTATTTTAAGGCAGTCTGACAAACATCCAAAAGTTGATTTCCAAACTGTATGACACAAAACATGTCAAACAAAAAATGTGAGAAAGACCTGATATAATTGATGATGAATGGATACAGATATGTTTGAATGCCATGTCATGTTCATATAATCTCAGACATTAATTACCATCCATAGAACGTACTATATTCCAGTGAAACTGAACATCATGCACTCAGAAATGTCATTCCTCTGCTGCAGGGGTAAAACACAAAAGAGGACATGTTTCAATATGTTATGGTCTTGTGAAGGCTGGCTGAATTCTGGCAAAGTTTGTTATTTTATCTCAGCATGTCTACAGATTCTCCCTTCTCCCTGTTTATGTTTGCTTGGAAATGTTGATACTTGAGACTGTTATCAGAAGAAACTGTGTAATCAAGCATGTATAGCAGCTAAGAAATGCATTGCCATTATTTAGAAGGTTGGTTATCCTCCCACAATGTCACAATGGATGGCAGAAATGTCAAGTTATGTATCACTAGATTTGATGTATTACTAGATTAATGGTATACTGGGCAACTTTCACAAGGTCTGGATAGCTTATATGGAATTCAGTACGACAAAAGGAATCTGTTTTGAAAACATGCCCACGTCAGAGGAGATATCTATTAAGGCAATCCCTAGATGCTGGGCTACTCAGTCCTGGCACTTGCCGTCCTGTGGGTTGTCACTCTGGCCTTGGCCTAACACACCCGAAAACCAATAATGAATCTTTCACTAAGATCCTAAAGCTGAGTGGGCTGTGTTGGGTTGGGACGCTGCAGGGCGTTGGACCCTTAGGGACATATTGCGTGCAAGTCAGAAGAGCTCTACAGTACTATGAGGCCTATGACATGAATTATACTGAACAAAAAGATTTTGCTGAGTTACAGTTCATGAAGGGAAATAAGTTAATTGAAATAAATACATTAGGCCCTAATCTATGGATTTCACATGACTGGACAAGGGCGCAGCCATAGGTGGGTCTGGGAGGGCATAGGCCCACTCACTGGGGACGCAGGCCCACCCACTGGGGACGCTAGCCCAGCCAATCGGAATGAGGTTTTCCCCACAGTAGGGCTTTATTACAGACATACAGACTCCTCAGCAGAGGTTGTCTTAATATGGACAATCAATCACTCAAACGTGTTTAATAATGATCTCTAACCTAGCTTGATGACTGTGGGCATTGGTGCTTACTTTTTGTTCTAAATAGACACAACATATTGGATTGTGTAGAAATGCAGGAAATTAGCTTTAGATGGTCAAAAAAAAGTCCTACACAGACCCCCCCCCCCCCCCCCCCCCCGCCACCAAAGTTGTGCCCCTGCCTATGATCCTAATTGCCATGTCTTGTCCAAGCAACAATTTAGAAATCAGTTTGAAATAGGCTACAGCTCTCCCTTTCCCCTTTTCAACATATATCTTGTAAGACCATGAAACATGACATGTTTATAACCTAAACATCAGTGTTCAAAACTTAAACATTTAGATGTGCCAAGAAGTGTTCTCATCTGAAACACAGATGTTTATAATGCTAGAATATGTCAGCATTTCCCAGGCAGTTTCAAACCAGGAGAATGTACACAGTGCCTTCAGAAAGTATTCATACACCTTGACTGATTCCACATTTGGTTGTGTTACAGCCTGAATTCAAAATCAATTAAATATATATGTTTACTCACCCATCTCACACAATTTCCTATAATGACAAAGTGAAAACATGTTTTAGACATTTTGGCAAATTTATTGAAAATGAAATTCAGAAATAACCATTTACATAAGTAATCACACCCCTTTGCTATGACTCACCAAATTAAGCCAGGTCCTTCCAATTTCCTTTGATAACCCTTGAGACGTCATGACAACTTGATTGAAGTCCAACTGTGGCTAACATAAATTACAGAATGTACAGAATAAAATGATTCCCTTAAACGTGCACAAGGCATCATGAAATCAGCAGATTATCAAGGTTTTTTATAGCCCAATGTTCAACCCAGTGTCTCTATTGAAGGTGGTGGGTCTTCCAGCAGGACCCAAGATGAGAACCAGCCCCAGTCTACCGTATTGTGGTGGGTCTTCCAGCAGGACAAGGCCCCAAACACATATCATAAGTATTATTATAATATTTGATTTAACTAGGCAAGTCAGTTAAGAACAAATTATTATTTACAATGACAGCCAACACTGGGCCAATTGTGCACTGCCCTATGAGACTTCCAATTAAGGCCTGTGATTTGAACCAGGGTGTCTGTAGTGACACCTCTAGCACTGAGATGCAGTGCCTTAGACCGCTGCACCACGCAGGAGCCCCAAGGAATGGTTCAAGAAGAAATGCTGGACTGTTCTGGAGTGTCCAGTGAAGATTCCAGACGTTGGTGGAGGGCACCCATCAAACATTGAAGGATTAGAGCATTTTGCTTCTGAAGAGTGGGACAAATTTCCAGTAGAATGGTGCAGTAAGTTCAATGATGGCTACAAGAAGTGTTTGTCCGCAGTTATCTTGGACTACGGCTGTGCAACCAGGTACATTCGCCTTTATTTTGTCAATTAAAATTGTAAACTTCAGTTTTTTTTTTTAACTAGTTCTGCATTGTTGAAAATCCAATAACAGGGTGTTACAGGAAAGTGTTTAGTTATGTGTTCATATCCTAGTGGGTTTACAATATTAAAACACACAACCCCTGCTCGTCAATGTTTAGAGATGCTGCTAGAAATTGTCAAAATGGATGACCTCTTGCAAAGAAGTTGCACATATTAACCTTAAAATTACTAGGCTACACAGCACACTCCAGATTGGGAGAAATAGGCTAAATACTGTGACAACCAACCCATGATGAGAGAACCAGCCCCAGTATCCTAACTTCAACCAAACAGTGAAGAGAGAACCAGCCACAGTCTCCCATATTCAACCAACCCATGATGAGAGAACCAGCCCCATTCCCCCTGTTCAACCAACCCTTGATGAGAACCAGCCCTAGCCTCAACACTTCAACCAACCCATGATGAGAGAAACAGCACCAGTCTCCCATATTCAACCAACCCATGATGAGAGAACCAGGCCCAGTCTCACATATTCAACCAAACCATAATGAGAGAACTAGCCCAAATCTCCCCTATTCAACCAACCCATGATGAGAGAACCATCCCCAGTTTCCCGTATTCAACCAACCCAAGATGAGAACCAGCCCCAGTCTACCGTATTCAACCAACCAATGATGAGAGAACCAGACCCAGTCTGCTGTTTTCAACCAACCCATGATGAGAGAACCAGCCCCAGTCTCCCCATTTCAACCAACCCATGATGAGAGAACCAGGCCCAGTCTCACATATTCAACCAAACCATAATGAGAGAACTAGCCCAAATCTCCCCTATTCAACCAACCCATGATGAGAGAACCATCCCCAGTTTCCCGTATTCAACCAACCCAAGATGAGAACCAGCCCCAGTCTACCGTATTCAACCAACCAATGATGAGAGAACCAGACCCAGTCTGCTGTTTTCAACCAACCCATGATGAGAGAACCAGCCCCAGTCTCCCCATTTCAACCAACCCATGATGAGAGAACCAGCCCCAGTCCCCCTGTTCAACCAACCCATGATGAGAGAACCAGCCCCAGTCTCCCCATTTCAACCAACCCATGATGAGAACTAGCCCCAGCCTCCCCACTTCAACAAACCCATGATGAAAACCAGTCCATCATCCCATTTCAACCAACCCATGTTGAGAGAACCAGCTCCAGTCTCCCATATTCAACCAACCCATGATGAGAGAACCAGGCCCAGTCTCACATATTCAACCAAACCATAATGAGAGAACTAGCCCAAATCTCCCCTATTCAACCAACCCACGATGAGAGAACCATCCCCAGTTTCCCGTATTCAACCAACCCATGATGAGAACCAGCCCCAGTCTACCGTATTCAACCAACCCATGATTAGAGAACCAGCCCCAGTCTCCCGTATTCAACCAACCCATGATGAGAGAACCAGCCCCAGTCTCCCGTATTCAACAAACCCATGATGAGAGAACCGCCCCCAGTCTCCCCTTTTAACAGCACCTTGCAGTTATTACAGAGCGACTATTGTGTTATTTCCTACCGCATGTTGCAAAGCAAGTGCAATATGACGATAGGTACACACAAGTGATGCTCCATATGATCCTAGATGTATTTAACGTGCGAATGTCTGTTCATTAAACAAATTACTTGCATCACACATAGTTTTGCGTAGTCTACACATTTGAGTTAATTTGACGTTTGGCAATATGTAACCAACTAGACCAAGTTACCATAACGCAATGTAACAAACTATCAAACTGATTCGAATGATAGCAAACAAATTTATGTGAGAACCAGTCTCCATATGCTGTTTTCATGGTATCAAAATGTCAATAGCTTGGATATTAAAATAGGTCTAAAAAAAAATCACAAGCATTTGGATCCAAACAAAAAACATTAATAAATGGCAATATAATCCCAATGTAATCCCAATATAATCCCAATAAAACCCCAATAAAACTCCAATATAATCCCAATAAAACCCCAATATAATCTCAATAAAACTCCAGTCGAATCCCAATAGATTCCCAATTTAATCCCAATAAAATACCAATAAAACCCCAATAGAATCCCAATAAAAACCTAATTGAATCCCAATATAATCTCAATTAACCCCCAGTCTAATCCCAATAGAATCTCAATCTAATCCCAATCTAATCCCAATAAAACCACAATCTAATCCTAATAAAAAAACAATAAAAACTCAATCTAATCGCAATCTAATCGTACAGATGTTGTGATATTCCACAGGCAGTTTACTCCATCATCAGCTATGACAGTGCAGCAGGGGGAGCATTCAACGTGGTTAAAACCAGTGGCAACATCGGCAGTGCCGCTGTAGCAGAGATGGTCATGACCCTCTTCCTGTCCCTTGTGGTCTGTATGGGGGCCGTCAACGGCAGGACCCGTACCCCACTGGCCCCACTTTGCATTGGGCTCACTGTGACTGCTAATATACTGGCTGGGTAAGGGCTGAGCAAATCTATGGAGACCTGTCATGGTAGACGGTGTATTGAAATGACAAGGGTTCACGGCAGAACAGGTTCAATACTATTCCTGCTTTGCCATTATCGAAAATAACAAGAAATGACACGGCAGGAATGAAGAGAACATTGGCATTGACATCACTGCCTGCCTGATAACGATTAATTCTACTAACTACGTGTATTGATCTGATGTAATGCATTGTTCGATCAATATAGAAACCAGATGTGTTTGTCCCATTGGTCTTTTAGTGGGTCAGTGTCTGGAGGGTGTATGAACCCAGCGCGGGCGTTTGGCCCTGCAGTGATGGCTAACTACTGGGAGTACCACTGGATCTACTGGGTGGGACCGGTTGCAGGGGCCCTTATCACTGGCAGCTTGGTCAGGTAGGATACAGCACACCTAGCCTTCATTACTCACCTATTTATAGATAGTATTACCCTTCTACCATAGATTGTGACCTTAGAGGCAATAAAATGGCACAGCATTTCCATACTGTTTCAGCCTGTCATACATCATACTCTATACAGTCAGTAGGAGAGTATTGCGTCATCGCATTGTAATTCATGTATTGTTTACTATCATTGAATTCCTATTTTTGTACACAGGTTGTTGTTTGGAGACCAGAAGACACGTCTTGTTCTGAAGTAAAAGTGTTATCTTGGAGACATAGGGCATTGTCTTCCAAAATATTGTATTTCCCTTTATAGCTTTCAGAACTTTTGTATTTCACATCTTGTCGTACACGTCATATTGTTTTGAACTGTACTGTATAACAAAAACAATTTGCATAAGTACAATACATTCAAACCTATGGTCACGTCTGGCCATTCAATCCGTCAATCATTGTTTATGTTTGGTTCAAAGTTCTTTAATGGCAACATGAATCGTTTTTACTATTTTATTACACTATTACACTACACTACACGCATTGAACTCACTGACTGATAAAATACATTCTAAATCATGCTTCAACTGGCATGCATAAATTTATTTATTTTTATTTTATTTCACCTTTATTTAACCAGGTAGGCAAGTTGAGAACAAGTTCTCATTTACAACTGCGACCTGGCCAAGATAAAGCAAACAGGTGCGACACAAACAACAACACAGAGTTACACATGGAATAAACAAGCGTACAGTCAATAATATAATAGAAAAATAATCAAGTCTATATACAGTGTGTGCAAATGGCGTCAGGAGGTAAGGCCATCAATAGGCCACAGTAGCAAAGTTATTACAATTTAGCAGATTAACACAGGAGTGATAGATGAGCAGATGATGATGTGCAAGTAGTGATACTGGTGTGCAAAAGAGCATAAATTGACAAGATTGATTGACATTTGCCATGCATCCCTGACATTAACATTGTCTCAAACATAAAATACACAGGACCAGTCAAAAGTTTGCACACATCTATTCATTCAAGGGTTTTTCTTTGTTTTGACTATTTTATACATTGTAGAAGAACAGTGAAGACATAAACTATAAAATAACACATATGGAATCATGTAGTAACCAAAAAAGTGTTAAACAAATCAAAATATATTTTATATTTGAGATTCTTGAAAGTATCCACCCTTTGCCTTGATGGAAGGTTTGCACACTCTTGGCATTCTCTCAACCAGCTTCATGAGGTAGTCACCTGAAATGCTTTTCCAACAGTCTTGAAGGAGTTCCTACATATGCTGAGTACTAGTTGGTTGCTTTTCCTTCACTCTGCTGTCCAACTAATCCCATACCATCTCAATTGGGTTGAGGTTGGGTGATTGTGGAGGTCAGGTCATCTGATGCAGCATTCCATCACTCTTCTTTCTGGTCAAATAGCCCTTACACAGCCTGGAGATGTGTTGGGTCATTGTCCTGTTGATAAACAAATTATGGTCCCCACTAAGGGCAAACCAGATGGGATGGCGTATCGCTGCAGAATGCTGTGATAGCCATGCTGGTTAAATGTGTCTTGAATTCTAAATAAATCACTGACAGTGTCACCAGCAAGCCACCCCGAAACCATCACACCACCTCCTCCATGCTTCATGGTGGGAATCACACATGTAGAGATCATCTGTTTACCTAGTCCTCGTCTCACAAAGACACTGCGGTTGGAACTAAAAATCTCAAATTTGGACTAATCAGAGTAAAGAACAGATTTACACCGGTCTAATGTCCATTGCTCATGTTTCTTGGCCCAAGCAAGTATCTTCCTCTTATTGGTGTCCTTTAGTAGTGGTTTCTTTGCAGCAATTCGACTATGAAGACCTGATTCAAGCAGTCTCCTCTGAACAGTTGATGTTGAGATGTGTTTGTTACTTGAACTCTGTGAAGCATTTATTTGGGCTGCAATCTCAGGTGCAGGTAATTGCCCATTTCTGAGGCTGGTAACTCTAATGAACTTATCCTCTTCAGCAGAGGTAACTCTGTGGCAGTCCTCATGAGAGCCAGTTTCATCACATTGCTTGATGGTTCTTGACATTTTCCAGATTGACTGACCTTCATGTCTTCAAGTAATGATGGACTGTTGTTTCTCTTTGCTTATTTGAGTTGTTCTTGACATAATATGGACTTGGTCTTTTACCAAATAGGGCTATCTTCTGTATACCAACCCTACCTTATCACAACTCAACTGACTGGCTCAAACGCATTAAGAAGGAAAGAAATTCCATCAATGAACTTTTAACAAGGCACAACTGTTAATTGAAATGCATTCCAGGTGAATCCCTCATGAAGCTGGTTGAGAGAATGCCAAGAGTGTGCAAAGCTGTCATCAAGGCGAAGGGTGGCTACTTTGAAGAATCTCAAATATAAAATTTGTTTAACACTTTTTTGGTTACTACATGATTCCATGTGTGTTATTTCGTAGTGTTGATGTCTTCACTAGTATTATACAATGTAGAAAATAGTTTAAAAAAATAGGAAAACCCCTTGAATGAGTTGGTGTCCAAATTTTGACTGGTACTGTATATGTGGACACCCTTTTGAATGAGTGGATTCAGCTATTTCAGTCACACCCGTTACTGACAGGTGAAAATCGAGCACACAGCCATGCAATGTCCATAGATTAACCTTGGCAGTAGAATGGCCTTTCTGAAGAGGTCACTGACTTTCAACGTGGCACTTTCATTGGATGCCACCTTTCCAACAAGTCAGTTTGTCAAATTTCTGCCCTGCTAGAGCTGCTCTGCTCAACTGTAAGTGCTGTTATTGTGAAGTGGAAATGTCTAGGAGCAGCATTGGCTCAGCCGCGAAGTGGTAGGTCACAAAAGCTCACAGAACTGGACCACTGAGTGCTGAAGCGCGTAGTGTGTAAAAATAGTCTGTTCTTGGTTGCAGCACTTACTACCAAGTTCCAAACTGCATCTGAATAAGTATTGTGCATGCCTCAAGAACTGTTTGTCGGGAGCTTCATTAAAATGTGTTTCCATGGCCGAGCAGCCGCACACAAGCCTAGATCCCCATGTGCAATGCCAAGCGTTGGCTGAAGTGGTGTAAAGCTCATCACCATTGGACTCTGGAGCAGTGGAAACGCATTCTCTGGAGTGATGAATCATGCTTCACCATCTGGGTTTGATGGATGCCAGGAGAATGCTACCTGAGCGAATGAATAGTGACAACTGTAAAGTTTGGTGGAGGAATAATGGTCTAAGGGTGTTTTTCATGGTTTGGGCTAGGCCCCATAGTTCCAATGAAGGGAAATGTTAACGCTACAGCATACAATGACATTCTAGACGATTCTGTACGTCTAACTTTGTGGCAACAGTTTGGGGAAGGCTCTTTCCTGTTTCAGCATGGCAATGCCAACGTGCACAAAGCGAGGTCCGTACAGAAATGGTTTGTCGAGAATGGTGTGGAAGAACTTCATAGAGCCCTGACGTCAACCCCATCGAACACCTCGGGATTAATTGGAATGCCGACTGCGAGCCAGGCCTAATCGCCCAACATCTGTGCCCAACCTCACTGATGCTTTTGTGGCTTAATGGAAGCAAGTCCCCGCAGCAAATGTTTAAAGATCTAGTGGAAAGCCTAGCAGCAAATGGGGGACGAACTCCACATTGTTCGATGATCAGGTGTCCAAATACTTTTGGTCATGTAGTTTACCATCCTCCAATCAGAGGACCAGCTGGCGGGGGCAAATCTTTGGAGAGATTGCCATTATGTGCCTGGTTTCCATGGTAGTGTTGCTAGTGGCAGTTAACTCAAAGAGCAAAAGTCCCATGGTGCCTTTCCTGGTAGGCTGTACGGTCATCATCAACATTCTAGCAGGGTGAGCTGAAAGAACATATTAATTTAATGTTACAATATTTAAGAATATAACATTACATTTCTAAATCTGCCCTATTAAATATAGGGCTGGTTTCACAGACAATGCTTAAGCCTAGACCCAGACTAAAATGCCTGTTTGAACTGTCTTAACTCAAAGCGACTTGCACAGTCTTATCTTAAAATAGTCGTAGATTTAGCCTGTTCTGGATTAAACAAAGTCGATTGCAAGAGGGAGGATTAGAGTTACTCCAGGACTAAATTGAAGCGGAAATGAATCCTTCAAAGAGGCAGGTTTTACTTCTGCTTAGTACTGTTTGTGAGGGAGCATGGATGATTTGGAATATCTAAATGAAGACCAACATGCACTACAGAGGCCAGCCAGACGAGTTCTTGTGGATAGGAGTAATCCATTAAATGACTGATGAAATAGCTTTTCGAGACCGCTTTCGTATGTACAAAGAAAATGCATTGGAGATAATATAGCTGAAGTTATAAGTCTACATACACTTAGGTGGGAGTCATTAAAACTCATTTTTTAACCACTCCACAAATTTCTTGTCAACAAACTATAGTTTTGGCAAGTCGGTTAGGACTTCCACTTTGTGCATGACACAAGTAATTTTTCCAACAATTGTTTACAGACAGATTATTTCACTTATAATTCACTGTATCACAATTCAAGTGGGTCAGACGTTTACACTAAGTTGACTGTGCCTTTAAACAGCTTGGAAAATTCTAGAAAATTATGTCATGGCTTTAGAAGCTTCCGATGGGCTAATTGACATAATTTGAGTCAATTGGACGTGTATCTGTGGATGTATTTCAAAGCCTACCTTCAAACTCAGTGCCTCTTTGCTTGACATCATGGGAAAATCAAAAGAAATCAGCCAGGACCTCAGAAAAAAACTGTAGACCTCCACAAGTCTGATTCATCCTTGGGAGCAATTTCCAAACGCCTGAAGGTACCATGTTCATCTGTACAAACAATAGTACGCAAGTATAAACACCATGGACAAACGCAGCCGTCAGACCGCTCAGGAAGGAGACGTGTTCTGTCTCCTAGAGATGAACATACTTTGGTGAAAAAAGTGCAAATCAATCCCAGAACAACAGCAAAGGACCTTGGGAAGATGCTGAAGGAAACAGGTACAAAAGTATCTATATCCACAGTAAAAACGAGTCCTATATCGACATAACCTGAAAGGCCACTCAGCAAGGAAGAAACCACTGCTCCAAAACCGCCATAAAAGAAACAGACTACAGTTTGCAACTGCACATGGGGACAAAGATCAGACTTTTTGGAGAAATGTCATCTGGTCTGATGAAACAAAAATAAAACTGTTTGGCCATAATGACCATCGTTATGTTTGAAGGAAAAGGGGGATGCTTGCAAGGCGAAGAACACCATCGCAACCTTGAAGCATGGGGGTGGCAGCATTCTGTTGTGGGGGTGCTTTGCTGCAGGATGGACTTGGTGCACTTCACAAAATAGATAGCATCATGAGGTAGCAAATTGATGTGGATATATTGAAGAAACATTTCAAGGCATCAGTCAGAAAGTTAAAGCTTGGTCGTAAATGGGTCTTCCAAATGGACATTGACCTCAAGCATACTTCCAAAGTTGTCAGGAATTGTGAAAAACTGAGTTTAAATGTATTTGGCTGAGGTGTATGTAAGCTTCCGACTTCAACTGTATCTTTGCTTGAACCTAGACTTTCCTCTCTGTCTCAAAGAGGAAGGTCTTCACCCAAGTTCTGATTGCTTTGAGGTTTTTGGCATCTGGAATCTTTCATTGTGAAGCTGGTGATTTGTGTGCTGCCAGTGAAGCAACTGTGTGTAGAATGGTAAAGACTCCTGAACTGAGGAGTCTTTACGTCAAGTTTCCTGATGCTGCCAACTATAAAGTGCAATTCTATGAATATGGTCACTTCCCAGGAGTGATTAGCTGTATAGATGGATGTCATGTTCCCATCAAGTGTCCATCAACTCCTGATGCTGAAGAGTACAGGAACCGTAAGAACTGGTTTTCCATCAATGTTCAGGGTGAATGTATTCCTAATTTAGAGTTTTCAAACATTGTTTCCCAGTTTCAGAGAGGACAAAGTAGTGGACCACTACTTGGTGACAGTGGATATGGTCAGAGTAACTTTTTATTCACTTCACACGTATATCCCACAACAGCTGAGCAGCAAAGATACAACAGAGCTCATATCTGCACGAGAGCGATGGTCAAGCATATGTTTTGGAGTATGGAAAAATCGATTCCAGTGTTTGTTTCAATACACTTTGTTTCAATACACTTTGTTTCAATACACTTTGTTTCAATACACTTTGTTTCAATACACTTTGTTTCAAGCCAAGAAGATGCTGCAAGGTGATCATTGCTACAGCTGTGCGGCACAACTACCTGAAGTAGCATTGCTATTCCTCCAATGGAAGATCAGGATCAAGCAGATGTGCCAATAGCTGAGGCAGGCAATGACCAATGAGGACTTGCACACAGAGTTGCTTTCACATTGCAGCACTTCAACTAGATGAGATGCATTTGAATATGGAATGTATTCATTATGGCTTATTTTTGCTTTGATAATGTTTGTTCTGTTCAAAATTAAAATAGTGTGCAGCAAAATTAAATGAGTGACTAAACCAAGGCTGGTTTAAAATGTAGTTTGTGGTGATTAAAATACTCGCACTCATGAATATCCAAATGACAAAACATTTGTTACATATCATATTGTTCACCATGGCTGGTAATCACAACTGTCTCATTACTGTATCTTTTTGGATCATACCTCTCTCTTCCAACTTCATATCCAATTCAACCTGTAGATTCCTCATTTTCCTTTTATGTTTTTCCTTCAGATATTTCATTTTATGCTCATGAAATTCTCTGGCTAACTTTTCATGCATGGTCATCTTTTTTGTTCTCTGCTGAAAGGTGGTGGCAGCGTCTTCTCTCCGGGATGCTATAGCAGATGTGGAGAGTACACGCTCACTGTGCACTGGCTCTTCCAACCTGTTCACATTCCTTTCCTCTGGAAAAAGAACACTGTTAGAAGCACAAATAAACGCATATGGTCCTTAGAATAAAATAAAAATAAAGATTGACACAGACATTGGAATATATTTACCAAAGGAAGTAACCAATTTTATTTCTTTGGTACAGTGCCTTGCGAAAGTATTCGGCCCCCTTGAACTTTGCGACCTTTTGCCACATTTCAGGCTTCAAACATAAAGATATAAAACTGTATTTTTTGTGAAGAATCAACAACAAGTGGGACACAATCATGAAGTGGAACGACATTTATTGGATATTTCAAACTTTTTTAACAAATCAAAAACTGAAAAATTGGGCGTGCAAAATTATTCAGGCCCTTTACTTTCAGTGCAGCAAACTCTCTCCAGAAGTTCAGTGAGGATCTCTGAATGATCCAATGTTGACCTAAATGACTAATGATGATAAATACAATCCACCTGTGTGTAATCAAGTCTCCGTATAAATGCACCTGCACTGTGATAGTCTCAGAGGTCCGTTAAAAGCGCAGAGAGCATCATGAAGAACAAGGAACACACCAGGCAGGTCCGAGATACTGTTGTGAAGAAGTTTAAAGCCGGATTTGGATACAAAAAGATTTCCCAAGCTTTAAACATCCCAAGGAGCACTGTGCAAGCGATAATATTGAAATGGAAGGAGTATCAGACCACTGCAAATCTACCAAGACCTGGCCGTCCCTCTAAACTTTCAGCTCATACAAGGAGAAGACTGATCAGAGATGCAGCCAAGAGGCCCATGATCACTCTGGATGAACTGCAGAGATCTACAGCTGAGGTGGGAGACTCTGTCCATAGGACAACAATCAGTCGTATATTGCACAAATCTGGCCTTTATGGAAGAGTGGCAAGAAGAAAGCCATTTCTTAAAGATATCCATAAAAAGTGTCGTTTAAAGTTTGCCACAAGCCACCTGGGAGACACACCAAACATGTGGAAGAAGGTGCTCTGGTCAGATGAAACCAAAATTGAACTTTTTGGCAACAATGCAAAACGTTATGTTTGGCGTAAAAGCAACACAGCTGAACACACCATCCCCACTGTCAAATATGGTGGTGGCAGCATCATGGTTTGGGCCTGCTTTTCTTCAGCAGGGACAGGGAAGATGGTTAAAATTGATGGGAAGATGGATGGAGCCAAATATAGGACCATTCTGGAAGAAAACCTGATGGAGTCTGCAAAAGACCTGAGACTGGGACGGAGATTTGTCTTCCAACAAGACAATGATCCAAAACATAAAGCAAAATCTACACTGGAATGGTTCAAAAATAAACATATCCAGGTGTTAGAATGACCAAGTCAAAATCCAGACCTGAATCCAATCGAGAATCTGTGGAAAGAACTGAAAACTGCTGTTCACAAATGCTCTCCATCCAACCTCACTGAGCTCGAGCTGTTTTGCAAGGAGGAATGGGAAAATATTTCAGTCTCTCGATGTGCAAAACTGATAGAGACATACCCCAAGCGACTTACAGCTGTAATCGCAGCAGAAGGTGGCGCTACAAAGTATTAACTTAAGGGGGCTGAATAATTTTGCACGCCCAATTTTTCAGTTTTTGATTTGTTAAAAAAGTTTGAAATATCAAATAAATGTCGTTCCACTACAGTTTTATATCTTTATGTTTGAAGCCTGAAATGTGGCAAAAGGTCGCAAAGTTCAAGGGGGCCGAATACTTTCGCAAGGCACTGTATATGTACCATTTTTGCTGAGTTCTTCATCTGATCTGTCCAAATGGTCATCGTCTGGTATACCATTCAGAGGTTGGTCATCGTCTGGTATACCATCCAGAGGTTGGTCATCGTCTGGTATACCATCCAGAGGTTGGTCATCGTCTGGTATACCATCCAGAGGTTGGTCATCGTCTGGTATACCATCCAGAGGTTGGTCATCGTCTGGTATACCATCCAGAGGTTGGTCATCGTCTGGTATACCATCCAGAGGTTGGTTATCGTCTGGTATACCATCCAGAGGTTGCTGGTGCTCTATTCTTCTAGACAGCAAGTCACTCAATTCATCAGTCTTGTCTTTTTTTGGTGGTCCACCAGCAGTAGTAAATCACTCTCTTCTGATCTCTGCATTCTCTCTTTCTAAAGCCAGTTTAATGTCATTCCACAGAGTATTTGAAGGCAGATATCATTCAATATAAGTGAGGTCACAAAAATATGAATATGAGAAATGTGAAATTCTGATAATAAGGAAGATATCTCAACTGACGTTGTTGTACTCTTCTGGTGGTTACATTTACATTTACATTGAATTCACTGCAAATTGCAGCCCAACCACTGTTTCTTCTGCTCAATAGCAGCAGTATTATTTTTACCTTCAATAACTGGATGGATCCACAAAAGTAGTTTTAGTATCTTTTTCATACTCACTATAGTTTTTTGAACAAATTATTTTTTCCTCTGCCATTGTTTTGTCTCAAGATTCACACCAGTCACTGTGTTTTCTATTCCATTCCGGGTTTTTATGAGCACCATTAGACCAACAGCATGTGCTCATACTTAACCTAATCATGCTTAGCCTAGGTGCTCTCATTTAGGCTTACTTACCTTATTACTCCATGACTCCATAGTCTCCAACTAACTAAGCCAAATTTAATGAAAGATACTTAAATGTCCTAGTTTAACTAGTACACATTAAGGACTACTCTTGGCTTAATCTAAGCCCTGTCTCTGGAACTGGCCCTAGCTAGACTATTACAATAACCACATGCTCAAAAATCACCAATAGTCCGTTTCATTAACATTGTCAAGTTTGTATCATGTGCCTGATAATGTCCCCTTTACCAAACAGCATCTCTGTGTAGACTGTAATCCTAGATATTAGTGTGTGCAGCAGTTAACCAGTCTGTGTGCTGGTGCCGAAGGGATGTGTCTGGGACCTGTCTGAAGCCAGCCGGGGCTCTGGTGCCAGCAGTGATGGCCAACTACTGGACCTACCATTGGGTTTACTGGGCTGGTCCTATCGCAGGAGGTCTACTGGCGTATGTTTTTTTCTTTATTCAAATTCCATTTTGAAGGTAACAAGTTCAAATATATTACAAACATCTATAGATCCTTCTACAGTGTGGTTGGTATACTGTATACTGAAGACCGAATTAGCAAGTTGACTGTGTAAAGGTAAATGAGGAGACGTAAAAGGTTTAATACAGAGCTTTCTGGATACAGGTGGGCATGTACAAATGCAGCGGCTAATAGCACCAAAGGCCAAGGCCAATAGCCTGGTTGCTAAAGAGCATTGCTAATAGGAAAACGTCCAAAAAGTGCAATTATGCTGTGCCTTAAACACCATATGCGAATTGTTTGCCCCCCTTCTATCTTCAGAGCTCGTGCTGTTAGGTGACCTAAACTGGGACACGCTTTTAACACCCCGGCCATCCTACAATCTAACCTTGATGCTCTCAATCTCACACAAATTATCAATCAACCCACCATGTACAACCCCAAATCCGTTAACACGGGCACCCTCATAGATATCATCCTAACCAACCTGCCCTCCAAATACACCTCTGCTGTCTTCAACCAGGATCTCAGCGATCACTGCCTCATTGCCTGCATCCGTAATGGGTCTGTGGTCAAGCGACCACCCCCCATCAATGTCAAACGCTCCCTAAAACACTTCAGCGGGCAGGCCTTTCTAATTGACCTGGCCTGGGTATCTTGGAATGATAATGACCTCATTCTGTCAGTAGATGATACCTGGTTATTCTTTAAAAGTGCTTTCCTCACCATCTTAAATAAGCATGCCCCATTCAAAAAAAATTGAACCAGTAACAGATATAGCCCGTGTCACGTTCTGACCCTCGTTCTTGTGTGTTTGTCTTGTTTTAGTGTTGGTCAGGACGTGAGCTGGGTGGGCATTCTATGTTGTGTGTCTGGTTTGTCTATTTCTTATGTTTGGCCTGAAATGGTTCTCAATCAGAGGCAGGTGTTAGTCATTGTCTCTGATTGGGAACCATATTTAGGTAGCCTGTTTTGTGTTGGGTTTTGTGGGTGATTGTTTCTGTCTTTGTCGCACCAGATAGTGCGATAGTTTCGTTTTTGCCACGGTTCTTGTTTTGTAGATTGTTGTATTTTCATCTTTATTAGAGATGTACAAAACTAACCACGCTGCATTTTGGTCCGCCTCTCTTTCACCAGAAGAAAACCGTTACAGCCCGTGGTTCACTCCAGACCTGACTGCCCTTGACCAGCACAAAAACATCCTGTGGCGTACTGCATTAGCATCGAATAGCCCCCGCAATATGCAACTTTTCTGGGAATTTAGGAACCAATATACACAGGCAGTTAGGAAAGCAAAGGCTGGCTTTTTCAAACAGAAATTTGCATCCTGCAGCACTAACTCCAAAACGTTCTGGGACAATGTAAAGTCCATGGAGAATAAGAGCACCTCCACCCAGCTTCCCACTGCACTGAGGCTAGGTAACACTGTCACCACCGATAAATCTGTGATAATTGAGAATTTCAATAAGCATTTTTCTACGGCTGGCCATGCTTTCCACCTGGCTACCCCTACCCCAGTCAACAGCCCTGCACCCCTCACTGCAACTTGCCCAAGCCTCCCCATTTCTCCTTCACCCAAATCCAGATAGCTGATGTTCTGAAAGAGCTGCAAAATCTGGAACCCTACAAATCAGCAGGGCTAGACAATCTGGACCCTCTCTTCCTAGAATTATCTGCCGAAATTGTTGCAACCCCTATTACTAGCTTGTTCAACCTCTCTTTCGTAATGTCTGAGATCCCCAAAGATTGGAAAGCTGCCACGGTCATCCTCCTCTTCAAAGGGCCCCAAACTGCTACAGATCTATATCTATCCTACCCTGCCTTTCTAAGGTCTTCGAAAGCCAAGTTAACAAACAGATCACCGACCATTTCCGATCCCACCGTACCTTCTCCGCTATGTAATCTGGTTTCCGAGCTAGTCATGGGTGCACTTCAGCCACGCTCAAGATCCTAAACGACATCATAACCACCATTGATAAAAGACAATACTGTGCAGCTGTATTAATCGACCTGGCCAAGGCTTTCGACTGTCAATCTCCACATTCTTATCGGCAGACTCAACAGCCTTGGTTTCTCTAATGACTGCCTTGCCTGGTTAACCAACTACTTCTCTGACAGAGTTTAGTGTGTCAAATGGACTGCCAGTTGTCCGGACCTCTGGCAGTCTCTATGGGGGTGCCACGGTTCAATTCTCGGGCCAACTCTTTTCTCAGTATACATCAATGATGTCGCTTTTGCTGCTGGTGATTCTCTGATCCACCTCTACGCAGACATTCTGGATACATCTGGCCCTTCTTTGGACACTGTGTTAACTAACCTCCAGATGAGCTTCAATGCCATACAACTCTCCTTCCGTGGCCTCCAACTGCTCTTAAATGCAAGCAAAACTAAATGCATGCTCTTCAACCGATCGCTGCCCACCCTACCCACCCGTCCAGCATCACTACTCTGGACAGTTCTGACTTAGAATATGTGGACAACTACAAATACCTATGTGTCTGGTTAGACTATAAACTCTCCTTCCAGACTAACATTAAGCATCTCCAGTTCAAAATTAAATCTAGAATCGGCTTCATATTTCGCAACAAAGCCTCCTTCACTCATGCTGGCAAACATAGCCTTGTAAAACTGACTATCCTACCGATCCTTGACTTTGGCGATGTAATTTACAAAATAGCCTCCAACACTCTACTCAGCAAATTGGATGCAGTCTCACAGTGCCATCCGTTTTGTCACCAAAGCCCCATATACTACCCACCACTGTGACCTGTATGCTCTCGTTGACTGGCCCTCGCTTCATATCCGTCGCCAAACCCACTGGCTCCAGGTCATCTATAACTCATTGATAGGTAAAGGTCCACCTTATCTCAGCTCACTGGTCACTATAGCAGCACCCACCAGCAGCACGTGCTCCAGCAGGTATATTTCACTGGTCACCCCCAAAGCCAATTCCTCCTTTCCTTCCAGTTTTCTGCTGCCAATGACTGGAACGAACTGCAAAAATCACTGAAGCTGGAGACTCATATCTCCCTCACTAGCTTTAAGCACCAGCTGTCAGAGCAGCTCACAGATCACTGCACCAGTACATAGCCCATCTATAAATAGCCCATCCAACTACCTCATCACCATATTGTTACTTATTTTGCTCCTTTGCACCCCAGTATCGCTACTTTCATACTCATCTTTTGCACATCTATCACCCCAGTGTTTAATTTGCCATACTGTAATAATTTCACCACTGTGGCCTATTTATTACCTCACCCCCTTATCCTACCTCATTTGCACACACTGTATATAGACTATCTCTATTGTATTATTGACTATGTTTGTTTATTCCATGTGGAACTCTGTTGTTAGTGTTCCACTGCTTTGCTTTATCTTGGCCAGGTCGCAGTTGTAAATGAGAACTTGTTCTCAACTAGCTTACCTGGTTAAATAAAGGTGAAATAAAATTACAAAAATGCTTCTGGGCCTCAAGACTATATAGTCATTCTGATTTATGTAAACATTGTTACAGACGTTGGTAGATATGAAACTGATAGAACTGGCAGATGAACAATGACAACAGTTAAGTTTCTGCTACTTTGTCATGTTATGTGGAACAGAGTGGCATTCAGCGTTTTAGCAAGTTCAAGGTTGTGTTAGTTCCTGAGGCCTAGAATTATGTCCTAGTCGTCACTAGTTACCACAGCCACAAAGTCATAATTATGGCTAAACCCCGCCTATTTCTGCAAGTTTCTTAAAATCAGATTTTAACCCTAACTTTAACCCTAACCACACAGCACATTTTTGTTTTCTTGAATTTTTACTACGCAGCCAATTTTGAGATGTTTAGAAAACCACTTTTATACATTAGGCCATTTGAAGTTAAGTTTAGTCAATTAGTCAGGCAGTCAGGCTAATTAGGCAGGCGAGTTATATTAGGCAGGCTAACCATATTAGGCAGGCAGGCAGGCAGGCTAATTACACTGAACATACGCTACATGTTAACGTTTTTGTTCCTTGTTTCACGAGTTGAAATAAAAGATCTCCAGAAATGTTCCATACCGCATGAAGCTTATTTCTCTCACATTCTGTGCACAAATGTGTTTATATCTCTGTGAGCATTTCTCCTTTGCCAAGATATCCATCAACCTGACAGGTGTGGCATATCAAGAAGCTGATTGAACAGCACGATCATTACACAGACCGATTAACGTGTACCAAGAACATGCGCGGACCCACTGGCAAGTGTCTTCATTGACATTTTCAAACTTTCCCTGCCTGGGTCTGTAATACCTAAATGTTTCAAGCAGACCACCATAATCCCTGTGCCCAAGAAAGCGAAGGTAACCTGCCTAAATGACCACTGCCCCGTAGCACTCACATCGGTAGCCATGAAGTGCTTTAAAAGGCTGGTCATGGCTCACATCCACACCATCATCCCGGAAACCCTAGGCCCACTCCAATTCACATTACCGCCTAACAGATCCACAGATAACACAATCTCAAACGCACTCCTATGAGAATGCTCATTGACTACAACGGGTGTGGTTGAAATAGACAAATCGACATATTTGAATGGGAGTCCACATACTTTTGTATATATAGTGTAGTTCCTACATGATAGAACGTTTGCTTTGTTATCTAACTGATCTTGTGTCCTTTCTGTCATCCTGTGAACCCATTCTCGACACTATTTTTTAAGTGTTTTACATTGGTGCCAATGTCCAGGGACAGCATGACCACCACCGTTCAAGAATTACCCACGTGAGCAAAATGACACAGTAAACAAGAATCCCCTGCCTCCAACCAAATTCTGAATAATTTCTGAATAATTTGGTTCAGGATAAAAAATGTTTACCTCGTTGTGAAAGATCTAAATTATTATTATTACTGTTTTGGACAGGCATGTAATACTGTCTACAAAAGTATAAATAACCCTAATATCCTTTCGTGTCACCGTGTTTTATTTCATGTTTTATTCACCGCTGATTTAAATGTTGATTCTTGCCACTTTCAATGAATTAATGTCTTATCATTTTTTTTAAATGAACACGCAGGCATGTTTATCACCGCACGAATGACGAAGCTTCCAGATATAAAGGAGCTTAATTTGGAGTCAGTAATGGGTGGAGGGTCTTGTAGGAGATTACACAGAAGCGTGTTTGTAGCAGATACCACGTCAGAGGGTGGGAAAACATGGTCCCGATGTTTTGATTGTAACTAAAAGTTTATGTCTCACGCTTTTAATTAGGCCTAAGAAAATCTCAAACGATGGCGTCAAATTGATCTGAAATTACAGCCCATCAACTACGGTACAATGTGACAACAAAGGTGTTGGATACATTTGCAGTTTGTTTTTGGTTGTGTTTTGGATTATGTGTTGCCAATACAATCTCACATTCAATTCGCGCAGTATGTACATAATGCATTTCAGCAAGTTTTGTGCGGCTTAATTCGTGAGAAAAGACACGAATTTATGTGCTCCATAATTCGTGCGAAAAGACACCAATTTAACCAGTAGGCTACACACAAGCCTTTGCAACAACCAAAGACACAATATCCTATATTTCATTTTTGTTCTTCTTTATGGCTAATTCAACGTTGTGAATATACAGAAATGGTGTCTTTATTTAACCCTGTTTTAAAATGTGTAGTTGTATGCTTATATATAGTGTTTTAAACTTGCTGAACAGAATTTGTGAGAAAAGAAACACATTTACGTGCGACTTAATTCGTGGGAAAAATTGTTTTATTGTCAATGCTGTTTTCCATGCTTAATACTTTGGGATACTGGTGCACTTGTAATCAGAAAGGCTATTTTTTCGTGTAGGCAACAGTACACCATTTTCTTCATAACGAATGTAATTACGTTAAACAGGTTATTGTAAAATAATGAATTATGTTGGCTTACACTTATGGCACTTCCAAGGCCTTTCCGTGATGATTATTACGGTCATGTCAATCATGTTATATACTTAGTCTACTTTAACGCGTTCAATCAGTTAGCAAGTCAGAAATGTAATTTTCCTAGTACCGACTAGGATTTGAATGATGTCTTATGCTGGCTTCACATTCTGGTGAGAAATAAGAAAATGGGCAGTTGAGACTCCGACATGATTGTATTCAAGTGCTTTTGAAGTCGGAACAATTCTTAAACCAATAAAATTGGCAACATCCTTTTCTAATTTCCCACTTGTAATTCCTATTTAGAGGGTCATTCAAGTGAAACTTCCCAGTCGGAACTAGGAATTTCCGAAAACTCCGATAGCACCTGAACGAAGCATTAGTATGTGTAATAGACAACAGTAGGGTCTGGGTGGCGGCGTGTCCAGCCCTCATGCCCATTCACGACCACCGCGGAGTGAGTGTCAGTAGCCTACTATGTGTCGGTGCAGTCAACTAGTAGAATTATTGTTTGTGAAGTAAGTAGGGTGATTATTATTACGGTTATGGTCGTCTGAGATACAGGCTATTACAACAAACAATATAACTATAGAATTAAGAAACTAAAGTAAATACAATTAATGAAATAAATGCAAAAAATAAAATAACATTAACAAATGTTTGGTTGCTTTACGACTAATAAGTCATGTCTACACAATAATATTTTTCAAGGAGCGGTTCCAATGTTTAGCCAACATACATACATCTGTCTTCAGATTTATTTTATCGGTGATTTTTCCATTAAATACATTTCTTTCAATCCACCACGCCACACTTCCGTAGTATGAATGTCCTCATTTAACCAATGCTTTTTGATACATTAATTTGCTGCAGACAATAGGATATTCAACATGTAGGCATTTTGAAACCGTTCAGAGAACACTCCTAGTAATAACACTCATTGGGTTCTTTGCCAGGGAACATTTAAATACATTATCATTGGCAAATGCTGTTTTCTATGCTTGATTTCACTTAATATTTGTGTGTGTTGTTGCGCTCATTGCAGTCAGAAAACATATTTTGGCCGATCGAAACCCTTGCAGGTTATGTTGCTTTCTCTCCCCAAGTCGTACGAGAAAATAATGGAAAACTGACCCAAGATCAGTACTGTACATTGGCAACTTCAAGCCAATCTAGTGCAGAGCGCGTTCCAGTTCGCCAGCAGCACAATCGGCTGCAGGGGCGGTACTTTCTGCGTTCGGTTTATAGAATAATATTAAATACATCTAAGAAACGCATTTCCAGGCAGTTTGAATGTATATTCTTATTCTGTGCAGAATCTGTGTATGTTGACCTACAAGACAAACGCGCATTATGACTTCAACCAAGGCAACTTGGAACGTCCCCGATCCTCCCATGCGATCATCTTCTTTCCCGGTAAGTGAAGTATGCAATGAAACAATGTGGTTGTAATCGCTAGTATGTAATGGAGATTGATTTATAGCTTTTTACGAAATTTCTTAACCCACTATGCATTTTTCACTGATCTGTCAATGTTTTCAATGAAAATCTTAGCTATAGGCCTACTTAGTTTCAACTAGCTAGCGAGCTAGGCGACCGTCTATGGAGTTTCACGTGGGCGCAGGGTTTTGTTCTGGGCAACATCTACACACCTGATTAGACTAGCTTGAGTGGTTAATTACTTTAATCCACGTGTCAAACTCCTACCATGGGAGGTCCGAGTGTCTGCAGGTTTTTGTTCCACCCGTGATTGATAAATTAAGTTCACAAATTACTAAGGAACTCCCTTCACCTGGTTAAGTTGTCTAGATGTTAATTGAAATGAAAAACCAAAAACCCGCAGACACTCGGCCTTCTGTGGAATGAGTTTGACACCCCTGCCTAATAGAGCTGGGTTCAGTTTGTCCTGCCCTGTTCAACTTGTCTTTGCAAAGCCTTTCAGTTTTAGATCTTGTGGAGCAAACAATTCCAAACAATGGATGAATTGGGACAACAAGACAGCACTGCTCCCATCCACAGTGAATGTGTATCTATCCAATGATCATACTGTAATTTTTGTGATGTAATCCACTAACAAATTAAGTACATTGTCATGTAGTCAGTAGTGTAAGTGAGTGGTTGCGTGCATACGTTTGATAATGAGGGGTGCCGAAAGCAAACAAACAAAATGGCCACAACCAAAATCTAACAGTGTGGGTGGAGAGTCTCCTCAATGAATGGGGAAGAGGTGTATTTATCCCGGGACACACCCGAGCCCAGGTGTGTCCCATTTCCCATTTCGCTGACGACCCTCCCGGCGCCGCCCACCGATATCCTATTAAGGAAAACAAGAGCAAAGAGAAAGAATTCCAGACAGAGTGGGAGGGTCGTCACCCCCTCTCCCATAAAACTGGGAACCAACAAGGACCCCGGAACACCATACCAATCACACAAACAAAATAGCGTCCTGCATCCTAATAGAAGCATTCCATCCATGATGCGTTGATGTTCGTTTTATGGTCCATGTTATTATTAGTTAAAAGAAAATACATTGGTCACTTCATAGTTGTTTTTGTACCTTTTATGTGTTAAAACACATTGTGTCACGTTTTACAGCCAGCAACATTATACAATTCAGCCGGGCCAAATCTGTAAACTTGTAGGCAATGTGCATGCATTCGCGAAATTGTTCATCTTGACAAATGTATTATTTATAATGTGTAGATCTAACATCTAGAAATATAATAAAGATTGAAAACATTAACTTTTAAAGTTGTCTTATTCTATTATCCATGCTTAAAGTGCAATTTGTCTAGCCCCATATGCATACAATTACGCAAGAGTAAAATAAACATTTTAAAAAATCAACAAACAGATGCTTCTATGCTTCTTTTATTTTTCATTGAGGGGTGAAACACATGTCTCCTCTGTCAGGTATAGAGGACTGACTCTAGTGGTACTGCCTGCCCAGAGCGGACACCACCACTGACAAGAACTTCTGGAAGGATGCCTGATACTCGGGGGTGAAGGCGGTGCCCATCTTCGCAGCGATGACGATGGTCAGACAGTCAGACAACAGCTGTAAAATAGATCAAACCAAAGCAGAAGAGAGATGTTTAGAATGTATTTGGGGGTAGCTTGATCGAGTGGTGTAATAACATAATATGCTTTACTTTGCACGCGCAAAAAAAAACTTTTGTATCTTACCTTGAAGTTGTCTGGATCCACGCGCAGTTTCTCGGAGTGCAGAATGCTCAGCTCCGCGTATGTGTTCTTTATGTCGTCCATGTTCTTCAGAGCTCTTTCCAGACCGCGCAGCACCGTGATGCCGTGCTTAGCGATCAGAGGGTTGTTCATGATGGCCTCTGCGTTGTACAGGTTGCCGAAGGCCCCGAAGTACCTCTGGGTCCAGGGGTAAACGATTAGACACCTGAGGGGAGCGGAGAGAACAGTGTGAGGCGGAACAACAACATAACATGACGAAGAAGATGGAGATTTGGGGGACTAACACTCCAAATTAAAGTCAAGTTAAGTTTATTGTCTTACCTTGACAGGCACTTTGGTCCAACGTCGTCATAGTCTAGCTTGGAGAAGATGTCGGAGATGGCTGCGCGCTCTTCATCTGTCCACACAACCATGTTTGCTCGTGATGATTTAGCTTAGGTTCTGGTGAGAATCAGAATTATGAACAAATTCGGAAAAAATCTTTATTTTCATGGTATTTTTGCACACCGCCCCCAAGACGAAAACGTGAATGTGATTGGTTGGAGATAAGACATTGTTGAACATTGGGCCCTCCTTTATGACTATAGGCCTACTATCAAGCGGTTTTCCGTGAAACTGCAAATAAAAAACATTTCTGGAACAAAAAAATAGATCATGAGGGTAACCTGCAAAATATTGGAGGTTTACATATGCAGTAGCCTATTTAGTAATACAGGCCTACTCTCCATTAGTCCATTTCGCCATAATTTGGAGATTTTTAATAATTGTCATTGCATTTGAATGAGTTCGCATTGATAATCATTAATAAGTCACGATGTCTCTCATGATTGCAAAAAAAGAATGGCATGGCATTGGTTTCATTGCAACCCTGCTTCCTGATTTGCAACTTGTTTCATAGTTGAAATAACAAGGGTATGGGCTATAATTAAGTCGCTCTGGATAAAAGCGTCTGCTAAATGACTAAAATGTACACATTTTAATGGAATGAAAAGCGTTACAAATAAAATGTTTGTTACAATCCAAAAATCGGGACCAAGTTTTCCCATCTTCTGACGTGTTATCTGCAACAAACACACATCTGTGTAATCTCCTACAGCAAGACCCTCCACCCATTAGTGACTCCACATTAAGCTCGTATAGGGTGGAGTGGGGTAAATTGAGCCATTTTTCATAATCAGCGTCACTCCATCAAGGGAAATATAGTTTAATTTCTAACAAAGATATCTACGTATTTTTCAGCATGTTGTGTATCCCTAGAAATAATCAGCATTCATGTAAACATTACAGTTTTTAAAACATAGCTTGTTTAAAAAAAGTGGTTTATTGGCATAATTTACCCCGGGTATGGGACAGGATTAATAAAGCAACCTTCACATTTCTGTACTGAATGAAATGTTACCAATACCTTTAAAAAAATCTTTATTTCCCAAAGACAATCAAAATATTTTCTTGTTGTTTTTGTCTTTGAATCATTTTAAGCATATTATAACACAGGCTTAACACCTAACAAACACCTTGTACTTAAAAAAAACAACACATTTAATATGTATTGCATTATGCCTGGGAAGAAAACACTACTATTTCACTATAGCCTATAATCACTAGTTATTACTTCTAAACAAAATACCTTTTTGGGTGGATTCTTGGGTTTTGTTGTTGCCTTCTCATTTGTTGAGAAAGCAAAAAAAGAGTATTGTCTTGCTAGCTAGTTGGCTAAACACTGCAAGCTAGCCTTTAAGCTTCTGACATTTTCACATTAAATAATCAGATTTATTATTAAATAATATGCCCTGGCAAATATTCTTATATTTGCCAGTGTAACCTACAACATCATCCTCGCTTGGTTTATTGTTAGAACAGTCCCTGAGATTATATTTGGTGATCAATGCAAAATAGGCTGCTTGTTTAATGCCAAGCTAAACCAAGACAGCAATTTGGAAGTTGAATTTATTTTGTGAAGTTGATTAGCTTCCCACATACCATGTGAAATAATCAGATGTATAATTAAATAATATGCCCTGGCAAATATTGTTATACTTACGGGTGTAACCTACAAAAACCTATCCCCGTTTGTTATGCTGCGTCAATGTATTGCTCCTCCCATATTCGCTAAAAATAGAATGTCATCAAGTTTTGGTCTTGGAGAGAAAGCAGTAAATTGCAAAAGTATTCAGACCACTTACATTTCTTCACATTTTATTGTGTTACAAAGTCGTTGCGTAAGTATTCAGCTCCTTTGTTTAGGCAAGCCTAAATTAGTTCAGGAGTATTTGGCTTAACAAATCACATAATAAATTGCATGGACTCACTCAGTGTGAAATATAGGGGTTGACATGATTTTTGAATGACTAACCCTTCCTCTGTCACCCATACATAACATTTGTAAGGTCCCCCAGTCAAGTATTGAATTTCAAGCGCAGATTCAACTACAAAGACCAGGGATTCAGAGACCAGCTTCAGGTAGCCTAGTGGGATGGCAGGTTGATGGATCGAATCCCCGAGCTGACAAGGTAAAAATCTGTCGTTCTGCCCCTGAACAAGGCAGTTAACCCACTGTTCCCCGGCAGTCCGTCACTGCAAATAAGAATTAGTTCCTAATTGACTTGTCTAGTTACATTTTTTATTTTAAAAAATAAGGGCAGTGATGGGTAACAATAACAAATCAGACATTGAATATCTCATTTAGCATGGTCAAGTTAATAATTATGCTGTTGATTATATATTAAACCACCCAGTCACATCAAAGATACAGTTGACCTTCTGAACTGAGCTGCAGGACAGGAATATAACTTCTCAGGGATGTTACCATGAGGTCATTGGTGATTTTAAAACAGCTACAGAGTTCAATGTCTGTGATGGTAGAACACTAGGGATGGAACAACAACATTGTAGTGACTCCACAATAATGACCTAAATGACAGAGTGAAAAGAAGAATACACATTTACAGAATACAAATATTCCACAACGTGCATCTTGTATGCAACAAGACAGTAAAGTAATAAGCAAAGCAAAGGAATACACGTTTTGGCCTTAATGCAAAGCCTTATGTTTGGGGCAAATCCAACAAAACACATCACTGATTTACTGCCTCCTTATTTTCAAACATGGTGGTGGCTGCATCATGGTATGTATGGTATGCTTGACATCGGCAAATACTGGGGAATTTATCAGTATAAAAATATATGGGATTTGCACAGGCAAAAGCCCAGAGGAAAACCTGTTTCAGTCTGCTTTCCACCAGAGACTGGGAAAGGAATTTACCTTTCAGCAGGACAATAACCTAAAACACAAGGCCAAATTGGAGTTGTTAACTAAGACAGTGAATTTTCCCGAGTGGCCAAGTTACAGTTTTGATTTAAATCTGCTTGAAAATATATGGATTTGATTTAAATCTGCTTGAAAATCTATGGCAAGACTTGAAAATCGCTGTCTAGTCATGATCCTCAACATATTGACAGAGCTTGAATAATTTTGAAAAGAATAATGGGTAAATATTGCACAATCCAGGTATGGAAAGCTCTTATAGACTTACCCAAGATAACTCACTGCTGTAATCGATGCCAAAAGTGTTTTTAACATGTATTGACTCAGGGAGCTGAATACTTATTCTATGACTACATTTTCGTTATGTCATTTTAATAATTTTTTATGTCGTTTTTTTTATTCCACTTCGACATTATTTTGTGTAGATTGTTGACAAAAAATATATAAATGAAATCAAGTTTAACCCCACTTTGTAACACAATAAAATGTGAAAAAAATCCAAGGGGTCTGAATACCTCTGCAAGGCACTGTATTTCGCAACTGTTTTTACCAGTAACCTGGAATCACTAATTACTACTTCTAAACAAAATACATTTTGGAAGGGATTCTAATAAGGCTACAATGTTGTTTGGTTTATTGTTTGAACATTCGCTGAGATTATATTTGCTTATCAATGCAAAATAGGCTACTTTGATGCATAGCGTGTAGATCAGATCAAGGAACAAAGCAAGCTTCATTGTCTGCACAGCACTGTCCCCACCGCTACGGAAGGTAAGATACTGTGCGTTACAATTTTCATGTGACACGGGAAAAGTCGAATTTAGGACCGCACTACAAGGAGCAGAACATTTTGTAACGAAAAACGGCATTGCGACACTGCGCTATACGCTCTGTCGCTCCGTTTGCGTATTCTTTGTAGATGCCTGTATCTGCAACAAAAAAACACGCATCTGTGTTATCTCCAACAGTAAGACCTCCACCCATTATTGACTCCAAATGAAGCTCAAAAAGGAGAACTCTCGAACTTCTTTCTTGCCATGATAAACATGCCTACGTGTTAATTTTTTAAACTGATAGAACATTAATTTAATTAATGTGGCAATAATCTAAATTTAAATCAGTGATGAATAAAACATTTTCCAAAAGGAGACACAAATGATAACATTGTTATTTATAGCTTCAGATGATATATGTTTACATACGTGATGGGCCTCACATAGGCCCGATGTGCCTCACGTAGGCCTAGTTGCGCTATAATATATTGGCACCCTTGCACGATTCACTATTTATTTTCAAGTAAGTTGACGTTGAAAAAACTTTTGGTGTTCACGCATGTATTTGTTTGATTTACAACAGCACAGGACAACAACAAAAAAATATTGAGATTGAGATTTTCACTTCAAGTTGTACCTGGGGCATTGAGTTGCGCCACAATGATGTCAATAATGTAATAATTAAAATACATTTTTTTACAACACATTATACTTAATTTAGCCTTCAACAAATTATATCCATCTGTTGTTTTATTACAAAATAAAACCACACGAATAAAATATGTATACTAAGTTAATGAAACAGCAACATTTGGTTTATATTAATCTCCTTATCTGTATTTCTCTGCCAGGAGGGCTGCAAAGACCGAGAGGTACTTGTCCATGGCTGCGGGCGAGACAGGATTGAACTCATCACCCATGCGAGCCGCCAAAGTCACGAAAATACAGTGACAAAGAAGCTGTGCGAAAAATAAACAAAACACAAAGGAACAAATAACAAACGGCATGATGTAGGCCTGTGATTGAGCTATAAGGAGGAGGAGCTATGGGCTGCATATTAACATTTTGGCTCAACATGTGAAAACAGTTATCTTCACTTTTTTTGTAAGGGAAGTACTGAAATTGTATGTATGTTGGTTTTAAGGTAAGTGGTATGCTGGTCAGCTAAAATAGTGTGCAAATGTTGAATCAATAACAATATGATTACATTTGACATGATCAATTAGTCCTGAAGTTTTCAATATGACCCGTACCAGAATGTGAACTCACAACCTCTGGATTTGGGTTACCTGAACTTTCTACTGCATCAATAAGTTTGAAGCATTCTCAGAAGTCGCCTAACCATTCATGACCTATAATAGATCTCTCCACTGAGCAACAGAGTGCCATCTGACTGCTATTTTAGTTATCAGTTAATCTGACTATTCTCTCATCAATGCTTTAATTAACTTATTTAATCAATTTGAGGATTTTCCGTATAGTTGTCTAATGTTGGTGGGGCATTTTATTCTGTTTTAATGATACTCCTGAATCACTACTATACAAAGCTGAGATGTACTTTTAAGTCCAAAGTGTAGGAATACAGGTGAATTTATGGTGGAGTAGCAGGAAAATCGGAATGCTGTGAACCAAGAGTTTGAGAGTTCAAATCCCAGATGAGGACATGTTGAATAATAATTACTGTAGAAATGAACATACACAAAGTAATCATGGGTGTCAAACATGTTAATTGACTATCTAATATCTGTTGGAATAGTACATCAAAAGAAATAGGGGAGCCACCTTGAAGTTGCAGGGGTCTATTCTCAGTTGGTAGGCTTGTGGTGCCAGGGTGACCATCATGGAGCTGATGTCTTTGGAACACTCTGCTATTGCAAGAACGATCATCTTCCCGCGGGACCGGGGTCTGATGTCCAGATGGATGAAGTATTTATTTATTTCACCTTTATTTAACCAGGTAGTCCAGTTGAGAACAAGTTCTCATTTACAATTGCGACCTGGCCAAGATAAAGCAAAGCAGTTTGACACATACAACAACAAAGAGTTACACATGGAGTAAACAAAACATACAGTCAATAATACAGTAGAAAAACAAGTCTATATGTGTGCAAATGAGGTGAGATAAGGGAGGTAAGGCAATAAATAGGCCATGGTGGCAAAGTAAATACAATATAGCAATTAAACACTGGAATGGTAGATGTGCAGTAGATGAATGTGCAAAGTAGAATGTACAGCTATGTACAGGTGCAGTGATCTGTGAGCTGCTCTGACAGCTGATGCTTAAAGCTAGTGAGGGAGATAAGTGTCTCCAGTTTCAGTGATTTTTGTAGTTCGTTCCAGTCATTTGCAGCAGAGAACTGGAAGGAGAGGCGGCCAAAGGAGGAATTGGCTTTGGGGGTGACCAGTGAGATACACCTGTTGTAAGTATGTCTTTGTCCCGGGAAAAGTCGTCATCATCCTGTGATACAGTGATAAAGGAAAGGTCTGGATTTGGGCGTCATATCATACTAGGGTTGCAAGATATGGGCAAATAATTCTGATTTTAAAAGAAATTGCTATTACGATTTTACTATTTAGATCAAAACGCTTGGGTGATCTGTTGGAATAATAGAAAATAACATCAGTATTCTGATTCTATGGTTGGCGTTGTTTGGCATAAGAACTAATAAAAGGTACAGTAGAAGTTGTTGTTGCAGTGTTGATCAGAGTTTTCACGAGGGACCCTTATTACATTTGAACATTACGTAACTGCCTTTATAATTGCCATAATGTCATAATTGCAATTTAGATAAATCAATGAATTGTACAGCCCTACTGACAACAGGTCCAAGAGAGACCTCTGATGTCAGCTTCATTCCCACCAAGTTTGGGTAAATAGACCATGAAAACATTGGAATTGCAAAATTATTGGAATAGGTTAACCATACAGTTGAAGTCAGAAGGTTACATACACTTAGGTTGGAGTCATTAAAACTAGTTTTTCAACCACTCCACTAATTTCTTTTTAACAAACTATAGTTTTGGCAAGTCAGTTAGGACATCTACTTTGTGCATGACCCAAGAAATTTTTCCAAGAATTGTTTACAGACAGATTATTTCACTTATAAAACACTGTATCACAATTCCAGTGGGTCAGAAGTTTACATACACTAGGTTGACTGTGCCTTTAAACAGCTTGGAAAATTCCAGAAAAAGTTGTGATGGCTTTATAAGCTTCTGATAGGCCAATTGACATCATTTGAGTCAATTGGAGGTGTACATGTGGATGTACAGTGCTTTGCGAAAGTATTCCGCCCCCTTGAACTTTGCGACCTTTTGCCACATTTCAGGCTTCCAACATGAAGATATAAAACTGTATTTTTTTGTGAAGAATCAACAACAAGTGGGACACAATCATGAAGTGGAACGACATTTATTGGATATTTCAAACTTTTTTAACATATCAAAAACTGAAAAATTGGGCGTGCAAAATTATTCAGCCCCTTTACTTTCAGTGCAGCAAACTCTCTCCAGAAGTTCAGTGAGGATCTCTGAATGATCCAATGTTGACCTAAATGACTAATGATGATAAATACAATCCACCTGTGTGTAATCAAGTCTCCGTATAAATGCACCTGCACTGTGATAGTCTCAGAGGTCCGTTAAAAGCGCAGAGAGCATCATGAAGAACAAGGAACACACCAGGCAGGTCCGAGATACTGTTGTGAAGAAGTTTAAAGCCGGATTTGGATACAAAAATATTTCCCTAGCTTTATTAAACATCCCAAGGAGCACTGTGCAAGCGATAATATTGAAATGGAAGGAGTATCAGACCACTGCAAATCTACCAAGACCTGGCCGTCCCTCTAAACTTTCAGCTCAAACAAGGAGAAGACTGATCAGAGATGCAGCCAAGAGGCCCATGATCACTCTGGATGAACTACAGAGATCTACAGCTGAGGTGGGAGACTCTGTCCATAGGACAACAATCAGTCGTATATTGCACAAATCTGGCCTTTATGGAAGAGTGGCAAGAAGAAAGCCATTTCTTAAAGATATCCATAAAAAGTGTTGTTTAAAGTTTGCCACAAGCCACCTGGGAGACACACCAAACATGTGGAAGAAGGTGCTCTGGTCAGATGAAACCAAAATTGAACTTTTTGGCAACAATGCAAAACGTTATGTTTGGCGTAAAAGCAACACAGCTGAACACACCATCCCCACTGTCAAACATGGTGGTGGCAGCATCATGGTTTGGGCCTACTTTTCTTCAGCAGGGACAGGGAAGATGGTTAAAATTGATGGGAAGATGGATGGAGCCAAATACAGGACCATTCTGGAAGAAAACCTGATGGAGTCTGCAAAAGACCTGAGACTCGGACGGAGATTTGTCTTCCAACAAGACAATGATCCAAAACATAAAGCAAAATCTACAATGGAATTGTTCAAAAATAAACATATCCAGGTGTTAGAATGGCCAAGTCAAAGTCCAGACCTGAATCCAATCGAGAATCTGTGGAAAGAACTGAAAACTGCTGTTCACAAATGCTCTCCATCCAACCTCACTGAGCTCGAGCTGTTTTGCAAGGAGGAATGGGAAAAAAATTCTGTCTCTCGATGTGCAAAACTGATAGAGACATACCCCAAGCGACTTACAGCTGTAATCGCAGCAAAAGGTGGCGCTACAAAGTATTAACTTAAGGGGGCTGAATAATTTTGCACGGCCAATTTTTCAGTTTTTGATTTGTTAAAAAAGTTTGAAATATCCAATAAATGTCGTTCCACATCATGATTGTGTCCCACTTGTTGTTGATTCTTCACAAAAAAATACAGTTTTATATCTTTATGTTTGAAGCCTGAAATGTGGCAAAAGGTCGCAAAGTTCAAGGGGGCCGAATACTTTCGCAAGGCACTGTATTTCAAGGCATACCTTCAAACCCAGTGCCTCTTTGCTTGACATCATGGGAAAATCAAAAGAAATCAGCCAAGACCTCAGAAAAAAATTGTAGACCTCCACAAGTCTGGTTCATCTGTGGGAGCAATTACCAAATGCCTGAAGGTACCATGTTTATCTGTACAAACAATAGTACGCAAGTATAACGCCATGGGACCACACAGCCGCGCCATGGGACCACGCGTTCTGTCTCCTGGAGATTAACACACTTTGGTGCGAAAAGTGCAAATCAACCCCAGAACAACAGCAAAGGACTTTGTGAAGATGCTGGAGGAAACTGGTACAAAAGTATCTATATTCACAGTAAAAATAGTCCTATAATAAAAAAGCCAGGCTACTGTTTGCAACTGCACATGGGGACAAAGATCAGACTTTTTGGAGAAATGCCCTCTGGTCTAATGAAACAAAAATAGGCCATAATGACCATCAATATGTTTGGAGGAAAAAGGGGGAGGCTTGCAAGCCGAAAAAAACACCATCCTAACCGTGAAGCACGTGTTGTGGGGGTGCTTTGCTGCAGGAGGGACTGGTGCCCTTCACAAAATAGATTGCATCATGAGGAGGAAAAATATGTGGATATATTGAAGAAACATCTCAAGACATCAGTCAGGAAGTTAAAGCTTGGTCGCAAATGGGTCTTCCAAATGGACAATGACCCCAAGCATACCTCCAAAGTTGTGGCAAAATGGCTTAAGGACAACAAAGTCAAGGTATTGGAGTGTCCATCACAAAGCCCTGACCTCAATCCTGTAGAACATTTGTGGGCAGAACTGAAAAAGCGTGTGTGAGCAAAGAGGCCTACAAACCTGACTCAGTTACTCCAGCTCTGTCAGGAGGAATGGGCCAAAATTCACCCAACTTATTGTGGGAAGCTTGTGGAAGGCTACCCAAAACATTTTTCCCAAGTTAAACAATTGAAAGGCAATGCTACCAAATACTAATTGAGTGTATGTCAACTTCTGACCCACTGGGAATGTGATGAAAGAAATAAAAGCTGAAATAAATCATTCTCTCAACTATTATTCTGACATTTCACATTCTTAAAATTAAGTGTGGATCCTAACTGACCTAAAACAGGGATTTTTTTTACTAGGATTAAATGTCAGGAATTGTGAAAAACTGAGTTTAAATGTATTTGGCTAAGGTCAAATCAAATGTGTTTGTCACATACACATAGTTAGCAGATGTTAATGCCAGTGTAGCGAAATGCTTGTGCTTCTAGTTCCGACAATGCAGTAATATCCAATGAGTAATCTAACCTAACAATTTCACAACAACTAACTTATACACACAAGTGTAAAGGAATGAATACGAATATGTACATTAAAAAATATATGAATGAGTGATGGTATAAATCGGCATAGGCAAGATGCGGTAGATGGTATAGAGGACAGTATATACATATGAGATGAGTAATGTTGGTATGTAAACATATGAAAGTGGCATTGTTTAAAGTGGCTAGTGATACATTCATTACATCAAGATGGCAAGATGCAGTAGATGGTATAGAATACAGTGTCATGACTGTCCTGATCAGGTCAGGTCACAGGAGACCACAACCCTACAGATTATCTCTCAACCCCAACAGAGGAGGAGAGATCTAGGGGTCTGAAGATGTGGGGGTTTTATGACCCCTCACGCCCCTGGTAAATCTTAGGCCACAGACAACAACTCTTTGTCCTGTTACTATGGAGAACCAACCTCAGAACATTAAACATGAAATAAAGGGACTTTGGAACAATGGTTTCCATCAGCCACAATGGTGGTCATGACGATAGATGGAATATGAAAATGTATTTCATTTTTGTTTTGTTATTAAAGGTTAATAGATGACGTTATTAGGAAAACATTGTAACTGTAAAAGTTTTCCTAGGATATTCTTGGTGTTTATACATTGTAGGTTTTGTGGAAAATGTCTAAATCAAAGAAAATGTTTTGGTAAAGATGAAATGTGAAGTTAGTTGTCTAAAATTGGATTTGAGTAAAATCTAGACCTTGCCTCTTAACTTAGTACGCCCAGAGAATTGCCCTAAAGGCAGTTACGCCCACTTCTGACCCGAGGGTATAAGACATGTGAGTGAAGAATTAACATATCAGACTAAGTGACCCAAGCTGCAGCCGAGGTCTAAAAAGTAAAAAAAAAAAAAAAAAATACTCAACCCAAGGTTGAAGACAAAGAAATCTTGGTGTGGTACGAACTCATTGGTGAGACCCGGGTCCGTGCAGATTCCCAGATTATGCGATGTTCAGAATGAGACTGTAGAGGAAACGGATTAATTAGCTACGGTTGTAAAATCGATATTCTGATATTCTTTGAGTTAATTTGGGAAATAGAAACTCAATAAAACTAATTTTCCCATGGTGCCCCAGGATAATGAGTTAATAATTGCTTGATTCAGTTAATCACGCAATTAGAAACTTTTAATCATTCGATGAGCAACAGTCGTCACATTAACTAATACAACGTCACGACAACAGTATATACATATGAGATGAGTAATTTAGGGTATAGACATTATATGAAGTGGCATTGTTTAAAGTGGCTAGTGATACATTTATTGCATCAATTGTTCCATTATTAAAGTGGCTGGAGTTGTGTCAGTATGTTGGGGCCCCAGTTGTGGGGCCCCAGTGTTGAGGATCAGCGGGGTGGAGATGTTGTTACCTACCCTCACCACCTGGGGGCGGCCCGTTAGGAAGTCCAGGACCCAGTTGCACAGGGCGGAGTCGAGACCCAGGGTCTCGAGCTTGATGACAAGTTTGGAGGGTACTATGGTGTTAAATGCTGAGCTGTAGTCAATGAACAGCATTCTCACATAGGTATTCATCTTGTCCAGATGGGTTTGGGCAGTGTGATTGCGATTGCGACGTCTGTGGACCTATTTGGGCGTCAGGTAGGGTGGAGGTGATATGATCCTTGACTAGTCTCTCAAAGCACTTCATGATGACGGAAGTGAGTGCTACGGGGCGGTAGTCATTTAGCACAGTTACCTTAACTTTCTTGGGAACAGGAACAATGGTGGCCCTCTTGAAGCATGTGGGAACAGCAGACTGGGATAAGGTGTAAGTAAACTTCTGACTTCAACTGTAGATAAATGTATGGAAAGATGCACGGTACAGGTCTGCGTAAAATGCACAGAATACAGTGGTTTGGGTGAATGTGTGAAATTGTAGTCGGTGTGTCACAAAGTAGCCCTTGATAATGACTCTCAGTTCCATCACATAAAAGTTATTGATGAAGGCGTCTTCTTTAGGTAGGCTACGTAGGAGTTTTGAACATTGGTCTGAACATTAACATGCATCACTTGCAGTACGATTTTGGAAGCATAAGGACCTTATCTTTCTTATTCGTAAACACATTGTTACGGTTTTCTATATGAGATGGAGAGTCGGACCAAAATGCAGCGTGTAGATTTCGATCCATGTTTTAATAAACAAACGTAAAACACGAATCAATACAAACACTACAAAATAAAGAACGTGATGAACGTAACGAAAACCTAAACAGCCCTATCTGGTGAAAACACATAGACAGGAACAATCACCCACGAAATACAAAGTGAAACTCAGGCTACCTAAATACGGTTCCCAATCCGAGACAACGAGAATCACCTGACTCAGATTGAGAACCGCCTCAGGCAGCCAAGCCTATACTAGACACACCCCTAATCAACCACAATCCCAATGCCTACAAAAACCCCAATAAGACAATACAATAACCCCATGTCACACCCTGGCCTGAACAAATAATTAAAGAAAACACAAAATACTAAGACCAAGGCGTGACACACATTTAGGCATGGTGTTCTTTACTGTAGGCATGGTGTTCTTTACTGTAGGCATGGTGTTCTTTACTGTAGACATGGTGTTCTTTACTGTAGGCATGGTGTTCTTGTTATATCTGGAGTACTTCTCCTGTCCTATTCGGTGTCCTGTGTGAATCTAAGTGTGCGTTCTCTAATTCTCTCCTTCTCTCTTTCTCTCTCTCGGAGGACCTGAGCCCTAGGACCATGCCCCAGGACTACCTGACATGATGACTCCTTGCTGTCCCCAGTCCACCTGACTGTGCTGCTGCTCCAGTTTCAACTATTCTGCCTTATTATTATTCGACCATGCTGGTCATTTATGAACATTTGAACATCTTGACCATGTTTTGTTATAATCTCCACCCGGCACAGCCAGAAGAGGACTGGCCATCCCACATATGCTCTCTCTAATTCTCTCTTTCTTTCTCTCTCTCGGAGGACCTGAGCCCTAGGACCATGCCCCAGGAATACCTGACATGATGACTCCTTGCTGTCCCCAGTCCACCTGACTGTGCTGCTGCTCCAGTTTCAACTATTCTGCCTTATTATTATTCGACCATGCTGGTCATTTATGAACATTTGAACATCTTGACCATGTTTTGTTATAATCTCCACCCGGCACAGCCAGAAGAGGACTGGCCACCCCACATAGCCTGGTTCCTCTCTAGGTTTCTTCCTAGGTTTTGGCCTTTCTAGGGAGTTTTTCCTAGCCACCGTGCTTCTTCACCTGCATTGCTTGCTGTTTGGGGTTTTAGGCTGGGTTTCTGTACAGCACTTTGAAATATCAGCTGATGTACGAAGGGCTATATAAAATAAATTTGATTGATTGATTGATTCTTTACTGTAGGCATGGTGTTCTTTACTGTAGACATGGTGTTCTTTACTGTAGTTATGGTGTTCTTTACTGTAGGCATGGTGTTCTTTACTGTAGGCATGGTGTTCTTTACTGTAGTTATGGTGTTCTTTACTGTAGGCATGGTGTTCTTTACTGTAGTTATGGTGTTCTTTACTGTAGGCATGGTGTTCTTTACTGTAGGCATGGTGTTCTTTACTGTAGGCATGGTGTTCTTTACTGTAGGCATGGTGTTCTTTACTGTAGACATGGTGTTCTTTACTGTAGGCATGGTGTTCTTTACTGTAGGCATGGTGTTCTTTACTGTAGACATGGTGTTCTTTACTGTAGACATGGTGTTCTTTACTGTAGACATGGTGTTCTTTACTGTAGACATGGTGTTCTTTACTATAGACATGGTGTTCTTTACTGTAGACATGGTGTTCTTTACTGTAGGCATGGTGTTCTTTACTGTAGACATGGTGTTCTTTACTGTAGGCATGGTGTTCTTTACTGTAGTATGGTGTTCTTTACTGTAGGCATGGTGTTCTTTACTGTAGGCATGGTGTTCTTTACTGTAGGCATGGTGTTCTTTACTGTAGACATGGTGTTCTTTACTGTAGGCATGGTGTTCTTTACTGTAGGCATGGTGTTCTTTACTGTAGGCATGGTGTTCTTTACTGTAGACATGGTGTTCTTTACTGTAGACATGGTGTTCTTTACTGTAGACATGGTGTTCTTTACTGTAGGCATGATGTTCTTTACTGTAGGCATGGTGTTCTTTTGGGTGGAAAGATGTATTGGGTTTTTGCCAGACATATCGTTTTGCACTCAGGCCAAAAAGTTATATTTTGGTCTCATCTGACCAAAAAGAAAAATAGAGATTATATTTGAAAATGTTGCATATTGTTTTGTAAAATGTATCTGTAATAGAAGGTTAATCAAAATTAGCATTACTGTGCCTGGTTCTCCCTTTACTGCAACTTTCCCACTATATTTCAGTAGTAGTTTAGTGGGGTGGTCAGGAATTCAGGACAATATTTCAAATATGCAATATAAACAAAGTGTGTGAGTAGTAGTTATGTCTGTCTGACATATGTTGGAAGACGTGTGAGTAGTAGTTATGTCTGTCTGACATATGTTGGAAGACGTGTGAGTAGTAGTTATGTCTGTCTGACATATGTTGGAAGACGTGTGAGTAGTAGTTATGTCTGTCTGACATATGTTGGAAGACGTGTGAGTAGTAGTTATGTCTGTCTGACATATGTTGGAAGACGTGTGAGTAGTAGTTATGTCTGTCTGACATATGTTGGAAGACGTGTGAGTAGTAGTTATGTCTGTCTGACATATGTTGGAAGACGTGTGAGTAGTAGTTATGTCTGTCTGACATATGTTGGAGGACATGTGTGAGTAGTAGTTATGTCTATCTGACATGTTGGGAGACGTGTGAGTAGTAGTTATGTCTGTCTGACATATGTTGGAGGACATGTGTGAGTAGTAGTTATGTCTGTCTGACATATGTTGGAAGACGTGTGAGTAGTAGTTATGTCTGTCTGACATATGTTGGAAGACGTGTGAGTAGTAGTTATGTCTGTCTGACATATGTTGGAGGACATGTGTGAGTAGTAGTTATGTCTATCTGACATGTTGGGAGACGTGTGAGTAGTAGTTATGTCTATCTGACATATGTTGGAAGACGTGTGAGTAGTAGTTATGTCTATCTGACAAATGTTGGAAGACATGTGAGTAGTAGTTATGTCTATCTGACATATGTTGGAAGACGTGTAAGTAGTAGTTATGTCTGTCTGACATATGTTGGAGGACATGTGTGAGTAGTAGTTATGTCTATCTGACATGTTGGGAGACGTGTGAGTAGTAGTTATGTCTATCTGACATATGTTGGAAGACGTGTGAGTAGTAGTTATGTCTATCTGACATATGTTGGAAGACGTGTGAGTAGTAGTTATGTCTATCTGACATGTTGGGAGACGTGTGAGTAGTAGTTATGTCTGTCTGACATATGTTGGAGGACATGTGTGAGTAGTAGTTATGTCTATCTTACATATGTTGGAAGACGTGTGAGTAGTAGTTATGTCTATCTGACATGTTGGGAGACGTGTGAGTAGTAGTTATGTCTGTCTGACATATGTTGGAAGACGTGTGAGTAGTAGTTATGTCTATCTTACATATGTTGGAAGACGTGTGAGTAGTAGTTATGTCTATCTGACATGTTTGGAGACGTGTGAGTAGTAGTTATGTCTATCTGACATATGTTGGAGGACATGTGTGAGTAGTAGTTATGTCTATCTGACATATGTTGGAAGACGTGTGAGTAGTAGTTATGTCTATCTGACATGTTGGGAGACGTGTGAGTAGTAGTTATGTCTATCTGACATATGTTGGAAGACGTGTGAGTAGTGGTTATGTCTGTCTGACATATGTTGGAAGACGTGTGAGTAGTAGTTATGTCTATCTGACATATGTTGGAAGACATGTGAGTAGTAGTTATGTCTATCTGACATATGTGACATATGTTGGAAGACGTGTGAGTAGTGGTTATGTCTATCTGACATATGTTGGAGGACGTGTGTGATAAAGATTTGGGAGAAATAGGATACTAATTTGAATTGTTTTCCAACCCCCTATTGTCACGGCTGTGTGGAGAGATGGACCAAGGCGCAGCGTGCTCTGAGTTCCACATCTTAATTTTTTGTGAAACTTACAAAACAAAAAGGAAACAAACAACGAACCGTAACATAAGAGGTGCAACAGGCACTAACTCAAAACAAGATCCCACAAAAACCAGTGGGGAAATGGCTGCCTAAATATGATCCCCAATCGGAGACAACGATAAACAGCTGCCTCTGATTGGGAACCATACCAGGCCAACATAGATGTAAACACATTAGATCACCCACCCTAGTCACACCCGACCTAACCAAAATAGAGAATAAAAGGCTCTCTATGGTCAGGGCGTGACACCTATTTGCACCACTTCTCTACAATGACCCATTTATGAGCCATACTAGATGCCTCTATATAGGTCTTCAACCCAAGCCAGGTTGCAGTGAAGGTTTGCTCATCACTTGGAACAGTGCACTCACTAGTGGTTGCCCTGCCCATTTTTCTAGTTTCCACAAAATCTTTGAAATATAGCATCTGCATACAAGTCCAATTCAAGGGTCCCAACAAACATATTACAATAAAACCAGAATCCAACATCTTGCAACATTTTGTAGGATCATTGTCTTTATCCTACAGTAGTGTACAGTAGGCAAAACATAGGTTATACATATTCATACATATGCGTACAACAGTAGGGTTAGATCTGACATAAATGGAAAAAACAACAACAGAGATACATCTGTGGGTATTTATTGCTTTATATTTACTGTAGAACCACACAATTTTTGTTAAAACCAGATGTGCCTAATTTCCATTTGTCTGTATATGTATGGTTGGAACTCCAGTGGTCATGGCCCAGGTCTGGAAGAGGAGAGGTCAGCCCAGGTTTCTCAGAAAGGGAGGGAGGGGGCTGATAAAGGTCTCCAGCTGCCCCTATCAGCGGCACCAGAATGGGACTCGGTTCAGGGCGGGGCGGGGCCGCGGGGGCAAGGCATAGAAGTAGAAGGTGTAAGTCCCTAACCACAGATCCAGGATAAGATTACCCCTAACTCCAAGTTTAACACTACCCATTAGGGAGTTTAAAACATAGCTGACTCTGGACTCATGGTTAGGGCAGTTTCTACATACTGTGTTTTAGAGGCAGAAGAATGATTCACCAGAAAGATGGATCTCTCTGCTAACCTAATTACAGAGCATAGGATGAGCCTGATGAATCAATGATATTATGTTATGTTTCATTTACTCAATATTTACTCAAAATTAAAAGGTCATTACAAAATAATGACATAATCATGACCAGAAAACAAAATAATAACAAAATATCCAATGCTGTCAGACAGAATATGTAGATGATTTGTCATCTGTTTAAATGTTTCCTCAGACTGGAACCACAGTATCTATATCCCTGAACATAGTGACCAAATCGCTTGACAAAAATCCTGCTTTTTCTGTAACATTGAGCAAAGAAATCCTTTACAAGTCACATGAGCAGCTGTTCCTGGTCAAAAGGAGAATTCCATTCTAAGCTAGTTTTTTCTTTAGCGTTGTATTCAGGTCTCCAATGAGTCTTCCATGAAACTACTGCACACTACTGCTCTAACTCCTCCGCACTGGCTGGCTGTCATCATGCCAATCAATGCCCAGCTGAGCCTGGCCCTGTCTGAATTGAATCAGACCCAAAAGCCCACCCACTAACAAACACTCCACTCTCCAGAGTACTTTCCATGCACTGAAAGTCAACCCCAGACTTCATGTCAAACATAAATTCACAGTGTCTTTTTTATTTCTTTATTTTGGGCCTGGTCGTTTATTGTGTTCTGTGAAGTGGATTATGGTGAAATTTATGATATTATGGCACAGCGCCATCTACTGTAAAGAGAGAGGGAGAGAGTAAAGAGGGAGAGAGTAAAAAGAGAGAGAGAGAGAGAGAGTACTAGAGAAAGTGTGAAGAGTGTGTTAGAGAGTGTGTGAGAGTGTGTGTGTGAGAGAAAGAGAGAGACAGAGTGAGACAGAGAGAGACAGAGACAGGGAGAGAGTGAGAGTGAGAGAGAGAGAGAGAGCGAGAGAGAGAGAGAGAGAGAGAGAGAGAGAAAGAAAGCGAGAGCATGTGAGAGAGCTTGCGAGAGAGAGAGAGAGAGAGAGAGTGAGAGAGAGTGAGAGAGAGTAAGACTATTATCTACTTCACTTGCTTTGGCAATGCTTAAATTGAGAAATTGAGAGTTGAGAGAGTGAGAGACAGAGAGTGAGAGAGATACAAAGAGAGAGAGTGAGAGAGAGTGTGAGAGCGTGTGAGAGCGTGTGAGAGCGAGAGAGTGAGAGAGAGTGATAGAGAGTATTATCTACTTAACTTGCTTTGGCAATGCTAACATATGTTTCTCATGCCAATAAAGCCCTTAAATTGAGAAATTGAGAATTGAGAGAGTGAGAGAGAGTGAGAGACAGCAACAGAGAGAGATACATTTGGCTAGAAATTCAAAAGGAAATTATCCTAACAGAGAAAAATGTCCTCCTGTGTGCTACCTATATCCCCCCACTAGAATCCCCATATTTTAATGAAGACAGCTTCTCCATCCTGGAGGGGGAAATCAATCATTTCCAGGCCCAGGGACATGTACTAGTCTGTGGCGACCTAAATGCCAGAACCGGACAAGAACCTGACACCCTCAGCACACAGGGGGACAAACACCTGCCTGGAGGTGACAGCATTCCCTCCCACATATGCCCCCCTAGGCACAACTATGACAACATAACCAACAAAAACGGGTCACAACTCCTGCAGCTCTGTCGCACGCTGGGTATGTACATAGTCAACGGTAGGCTTCGAGGGGACTCCTATGGTAGGTACACCTATAGCTCATCTCTTGGCAGTAGTACTGTAGACTACTTTATCACTGACCTCAACCCAGAGTCTCTCAGAGCGTTCACAGTCAGCCCACTGACACCCCTATCAGACCACAGCAAAATCACAGTCTACTTAAACAGAGCAATAATCATTCATGAGGCATCAAAGCCAAAGGAACTGAGTAACATTAAGAAATGCTATAGATGGAAGGAATGCAGTTTGGAAACCTACCAAAAAACAATTAGGCAACAACAAATTCAATCCCTTTTAGACAATTTCCTGGGTAAAACGTTCCGCTGTAATAGTGAAGGTGTAAACTTGGCAGTAGAAAATCTTAACAGTATATTTGACCTCTCAGCTTCCCTATCAAATCTAAAAATCTCAAATAGAAAACCGAAAAAAATTAACAATAATGACAAATGGTTTGATGAAGAATGCAAAAATCTAAGAAAGAAATTGAGAAACCTGTCCAACCAAAAACATAGAGACCCGGAAAACCTGAGTCTACGCCTTCACTATGGTGAATCACTAAAACAATACAGAAATACACTTCGGAAAAAGAAGGAACAGCATGTCAGAAATCAGCTCAATGCAATTGAAGAATCCATAGACTCTAACCACTTCTGGGAAAATTGGAAAACACTAAACAAACAACAACAAGAAGAATTATCTATCCAAAATGGAGATGTATGGGTAAACCACTTCTCCAATCTTTTTGGCTCTATAACAAAGAATAAAGAGCAAAAACATTTACATGATCAATTACAGATCTTAGAATCATCTATTAAAGACTACCAGAACCCACTGGATTCTCCAATTACATTGAATGAGTTACAGGACAAAATAAAAACCCTCCAACCCAAAAAGGCCTGTGGTGTTGATGGTATCCTCAATGAAATTATCAAATATACAGACAACAAATTCCAATTGGCTATACTAAAACTCTTTAACATCATACTTAGCTCTGGCATCTTCCCCAATATTTGGAACCAAGGACTGATCACCCCAATCCACAAAAGTGGAGACAAATTTGACCCCAATAACTACCGTGGAATATGTGTCAACAGTAACCTTAGGAAAATCCTCTGTATTATTATTAACAGCAGACTTGTACATTTCCTCAATGAAAACAATGTACTGAGCAAATGTCAAATTGGCTTTTTACCAAATTACCGTACAACAGACCATGTATTCACCCTGCACACCCTAATTGACAACCAAACAAACCAAAACAAAGGCAAAGTCTTCTCATGCTTTGTTGATTTCAAAAAAGCCTTCGACTCAATCTGGCATGAGGGTCTGCTATACAAGTTAATGGAAAGTGGTGTTGGGGTAAAACATACAACATTATAAAATCCATGTACACAAACAACAAGTGTGAGGTTAAAATTGGCAAAAAACACACACATTTCTTCACACAGGGTCGTGGGGTTAGACAGGGATGCAGCTTAAGCCCCACCCTCTTCAACATATATATCAACGAATTGGCGCGGGCACTAGAAAAGTCTGCAGCACCCGGCCTCCCCCTGCTAGAATCCGAAGTCAAATGTCTGCTGTTTGCCGATGATCTGGTGCTTCTGTCACCAACCAAGGAGGGACTACAGCAGCACCTAGATTTTATGCACAGATTCTGTCAGACCTGGGCCCTGACAGTAAATCTCAGTAAGACCAAAATAATGGTGTTCCAAAAAAGGTCCAGTCACCAGGACCACAAATACAAATTCCATCTAGACACTGTTGCCCTAGAGCACACAAAAAACTATACATACCTTGGCCTAAACATCAGCGCCACAGGTAACTTCCACAAAGCTGTGAACGATCTGAGAGACAAGGCAAGAAGGGCATTCTATGCCATCAAAAGAAACATAAATTTCAACATACCAATTAGGATTTGGCTAAAAATACTTGAATCAGTCATAGAGCCCATTGCCCTTTATGGTTGTGAGGTCTGGGGTCCGCTCACCAACCAAGACTTCACAAAATGGGACAAACACCAAATTGAGACTCTGCACGCAGAATTCTGCAAAAATATCCCCCGTGTACAACGTAGAACACCAAATAATGCATGCAGAGCAGAATTAGGCCGATACCCACTAATTATCAAAATCCAGAAAAGAGCCGTCAAATTCTACAACCACCTAAAAGGAAGTGATTCACAAACCTTCCATAACAAAGCCATCACCTACAGAGAGATGAACCTGGAGAAGAGTCCCCTAAGCAAGCTGGTCCTGGGGCTCTGTTCACAAACACAAACACACCCTACAGAGCCCCAGGACAACAGCACAATTAGACCCAACCAAATCATGAGAAAACAAAAAGATAATTACTTGACACATTGGAAAGAATTAACAAAAAAACAGAGCAAACTAGAATGCTATTTGGCCCTAAACAGAGAGTACACAGCGGCAGAATACCTGACCACTGTGACTGACCCAAAATTAAGGAAAGCTTTGACTATGTACAGACTCAGTGAGCATAGCCTTGCTATTGAGAAAGGCCGCCGTAGGCAGACATGGCTCTCAAGAGAAGACAGGCTATGTGCTCACTGCCCACAAAATGAGGTGGAAACTGAGCTGCACTTCCTAACCTCCTGCCCAATGTATGACCATATTAGAGAGACATATTTCCCTCAGATTACACAGATCCACAAAGAATTCGAAAACAAATCCAAATTTGAAAAACTCCCATATCTACTGGGTGAAATTCCACAGTGTGCCATCACAGCAGCAAGATTTGTGACCTGTTGCCACGAGAAAAGGGCAACCAGTGAAGAACACACACCATTGTAAATACAACCCATATTTATGCGTATTTATTTTATCTTGTGTCCTTTAACCATTTGTACATTGTTAAAACACTGTGTATATATATATATATATATATATATATATATATAATATGACATTTGTAATGTCTTTACTGTTTTGAAACCTCTGTATGTGTAATGTTTACTGTTAATTTTTGTTGTTTTTCACTTTATATATTCACTTTGTATGTTGTCTACCTCACTTGCTTTGGCAATGTTAACACATGTTTCCCATGCCAATAAAGCCCTTGAATTGAATTGAATTGAATTGAGATAAGGTGGAAACTGTGCTGCACTTCCTAACCTTCTGCCAAATGTATGTGTCGCGCCCTGATCTCTTTCACCTGTCGCCCATCTCCCCCATTATCCCCTGTGTATTTATACCTGTGTTTTCTATTTGTCTGTTGCCAGTTCATTTTTTCTTCAAATCTACAAGTGTTTTTCCCCTTGCTCTTGTCTTGTCTTTTTACCTTTTTACCTTTTTACCTTTCTGCCTGCCCTGACCCTGAGCCTGCCTGCCGTCCTGTACCTTTGCTTGCCCTTGTTCGATCAAATAAACTTTTGTTACTTCGATACTGTCTGCACCTGGGTCTTACCTTCAAACGTGATAGTATGACTATATTAGAGACACATATTTCCCTCAGATTACACAGACCTACAAAGAATTCGAAAACAAATCCAATTTGGAACAACTCCCATGTATTTTGCGTGAAATACCACAGTGTGCAATCACAGCAGCAAGATTTGTGACTTGTTGCCACAAGAAAAGGGCAACCAGTGAAGAACCATTCCCATTAGAAATACAACCTATATTTATTTTCCCTTTTGTACTTTAACTATTTGCACATCATTACAACACTGTATATATATTCAGTACATAATATGACATTTTAAATGTCTTTATTATTTTGGAACTTTATTAAGTGTAATGTTTACTGTAGATTTATTTTTGTTTATGCCACTTTTGTTTATTATCTATTTCACTTGCTTTGGCAATGTAAACATATGTTTCCCATGCCAATAAAGCCCCTTAATTGAATTGAGAGATAGTGTGAGAGAGAGCATTGCAGTTTACTAGACCAAAATCAATATCTGTAATTCTCTCACACACACATACACACCCCTCCACCCACCAAGTAGTCAGCGGCACTCAGCATTCTTTGTCCTCCAAACACGACCAGTTGAGTTTTTACCAAAAAGTTATATTTTGGTTTCATCTGACCATATGACATTCTCCCAATCTTCTTCTGGATCATCCAAATGCTCTCTAGCAAACTTCAGACGGGCCTGGACATGTACTGGCTTAAGCAGGGGGACACGTCTGGCACTGCAGGATTTGAGTCCCTGGCGGCGTAGTGTGTTACTGATGGTAGGCTTTGGTACTTTGGTCCCAGCTCTCTGCAGGTCATTCACTAGGTCCCCCCGTGTGGTTCTGGGATTTTTGCTCACCGTTCTTGTGATCATTTTGACCCCACGGGGTGAGATCTTGCGTGGAGCCCCAGATCGAGGGAGATTATCAGTGGTCTTGTATGTCTTCCATTTCCTAATAATTGCTCCCACAGTTGATTTCTTCAAACCATGCTGCTTACCTATTGCAGATTCAGTCTTCCCAGCCTGGTGCAGGTCTACAATTTTGTTTCTGGTGTCCTTTGACAGCTCTTTGGTCTTGGCCATAGTGGAGTTTGGAGTGTGACTGTTTGAGGTTGTGGACATGTGTCTTTTATACTGATAACAAGTTCAAACAGGTGCCATTAATACAGGTAACGAGTGGAGGACAGAGGAGCCTCTTAAAAAAGAAGTTACAGGTCTGTGAGAGCCAGAAATCTTGGTTGTTTGTAGGTGACCAAATACTTATTTTCCACCATAATTTGCAAATAAATTCATTAAAAATCCTACAATGTGATTTTCTGGATTGTTTTCCCTCATTTTGTCTGTCATGGTTGAAGTGTACCTATGATGACAATTACAGGCCTCTCTCATCTTTTTAAGTGGGAGAACTTGCACAATTGGTGGCTGACTAAATACTTTTTTGCCCCACTGTATAAGACTCCAGTTAGCTGAGATAAGGCGGGGCTTTACCTAGCATGAACTTATAGATGACCTGCATCCAGTGGGTTTGGCGACGAATATGTAGTGAAGGCCAGCCAACGAGAGCATACAGGTCGCAGTGGTGGGTAGTATATGGGGCTTTGGTGACAAAACGGATGGCACTGTGATAGACTACATCCAGTTTGCTGAGTAGAGTGTTGGAGGCTATTTTGTAAATTACATCGCCAAAGTCGAGGATCGGTAGGATAGTCAGTTTTATGAGGGTATGTTTGCCAGCATGAGTGAAGGAGGCTTTGTTGCGAAATATGAAGCCGATTCTAGATTTAATTTTGGATTGGAGATGCTTAATGTGAGTCTGGAAGGAGAGTTTACAGTCTAACCAGACATCTAGGTATTTGTTGTTGTCCACATATTCTAAGTCAGAACCGTCCTGAGAAGTGATGCTAGACGGGCAGGAGGGTGCGGGCAGCAATCGGTTGAAGAGCATGCATTTAGTTTGACTAGCATTTATAAGCAGTTGGAGGCCTCAGAAGGGCATTGAAACTCGTTTGGAGGTTTGTTAGCACAGTGTCCAAAGAAGGGCCAGATGTGTACTGAATGGGGTCATCTGCGTAGAGTTGGATCAGAGAATCACCAGCAGCAAGAGCGACATCATTGATATATATACAGAGAAAATAGTCAGACCGAGAATTTAACCCTGTGGCACCCCCATAGAGACTGCCAGAGGTCCGGACAACAGACCCTCCGATTTGACATACTGAACTCTATCTGAGAAGTAATTGGGTAACCAGGCAAGGCAGTCATTTGAGAAGCCAAGGCTGTTGAGTCTGCCGATGAGAATGCGGTGATTGACAGTGTCGAAGCCTTGGCCAGGTTGATGAAGACGGCTGCACAGTACTGTCTTTTATCGATGGCGGTTATGATATTGTTTAGGACCTTGAGTCTGGCTGAGGTGCGCCCATGGCCAGCTCGGAAACCAGATTGCATAGAAGAGAAGGTATGGTGGGATTCAAAATAGTCAGTGATCTGTTTGTTTGTCAACTTGGCTTTCAAAGATTTTAGAAAGGCAGGGCAGGATGAATATAGGTCTATAACATTTTGGGTCTAGAGTGTCTACCCCTTTGAAGAGGGGGATGACCGCGGCAGCTTTCCAATCTTTGGAGATCTCAGACGATACGAAAGAGAGGTTGAGTAGGCTATTAAAAGGGGTTGCAACAATTTCGGGAGATAATTTTAGAAAGAGAGGGTCCAGATTGTCTAGCCCAGCTGATATGTAGGGATCCAATCTTTGGAGATCTCAGACGATACGAAAGAGAGGTTGAGTAGGTTATTAAAAGGGGTTGCAACAATTTCGGGAGATAATTTTAGAAAGAGAGGGTCCAGATTGTCTAGCCCAGCTGATATGTAGGGATCCAGATTTCGCAGCTCTCTCAGAACATCTTGAGTAAACTGCTGCAGGGATTGCTGAGTTGTTGGCTGGGGTAGGTGTAGCAAGGTGGAAAGCATGGCCAGCCGTAGAAAAATACTTATTGAAGCTAAGAAACAGACTCCTCAACCGAAGACATTTTCAGGGATCACAGGTGGTGGAAGGTAATTCAGACAGATCCCTCATGAAGTTGTCCATCACACAGACACAGATTATCACATCTCAAGGTACTGAACAGAGACTGTCAAAACTAACTCTGGGAAACACATAAAGACTGATGCCTAGCTTCTAGATGTTTCAAAACGAATGCTTCAAAATGCATGCTTCAATTATTCTAATTCCTCCACGGTTTTAGACCTCAAAGAAATTATTTAGTTATAACCAATGATTTATATATACACTAGATGACTTACAGGGGGCGCTGTTTTGAAGTCATCCCTCCATTTTAGTACCCACTATTGTAAAAAATATTGTGGAAGTTGTAAGAATGCATTTAATTAATTTACACATCTGTTTTTGCCACATGCATTGTATTACAGACACCTTGATGCATACTTTTAAATTGTTTTATGTGAACTGAATTTCCAATACATCATTTTTATAAAATATATACATCATTTTGTCCTTGAAACATTTAATTGAAATACTGTAGAATTCCATTAATTCATTCCTATGGAGGACTGCCAAAATGGCCGACCGGTGGTTTCAAAACCTCTCATTGGTCTCATTGTTTTCTTTAAAAACTGCTGGGTTATTGATGCTGGGTACTGGGTTATTGTAGATGGTTTATTAAGATATAACTCAGTGGGACAGATCAGAAGACTGGAGGCATGGCTTAGCCTATGCATATCCAAATGTAACTCAATCTCTGGATACAAATTTTATATCAGAATATTAAATGTGTGAAAACATTAGAGGAAAATTGAACTTTGCCATGTACAAACTTAAGTTTGTCAACATCATCAACAGGAATTACATTTACTCTTACATGTGGCCAAAAATAATTATCTGAAAGCCATGGCCCTAATAGGCCACGCCTCCTCAAAATAACCTATGGATTTCATAAAAAGGATCCACATGCTGGGTCAACCCCATGTCTGGGTAATCCCAACAACACAATATGTTGGGTTATTCACGCAGTCCAACTGGCTGGGTCAAAATAACCCTGCGTGTTTTCTGTCCAATATTTACCCAGAGCTGGGTTACCAAATAACCCAAATTGGGTTGTTTCTCTAATATAGCATTGCCTGCCCTGCCCGTGGCTCGTAAAGCTACCAGGATGGGTACAATACTGATCCCACTGGACTCATCAACCTGTATGGAGAAAGATGACAATCATGAGATGTGAGTCCTGCAACATGATACTGTTGTTAAAAAACAAGACTTTCATGAGGAAAATGCATCTCACTTTATTTCATTGCTGATGGAAGTTTCTGTAGTACCTTTCTGGTCAAGGTCTAACTTTTGTTGCTTTTTTTAAGGGCCTTAAAAGTATTGCACTTGATATGGAATAGGGTGCCATTTGGGATTTAAAACAAAGTGCAGTTACAATGAGTGTCCAGCAGGTGACATCATTGTGTTAAGACTTCCAAGTCCTTGAATCAGACCTCTAGGCTCAGCTTTTGGCTGATAAACGAGACTAGTCCTCTCTGCTCTGTCAACATACTGTAACTCTATCTGTAATTGAATTATAAGAATTGCAAGTGAACAAGACCTATTACATGAATGGAGACTGCTCTCTGTCATACAAACAACCACAATATAAAATCAAAAGCAAATAAATGAGTATTTGTCACATGCGCCGAATACAACAGAGGTAGACTTTACTGTGAAATGCTTACTTTCGAGCCCATTCGCAAGTAAAAAAAGTTATTTAAAAAAGCACAAAAAAAGGGAATAGTAACACAATAAAATAACATATCTATTTTAGTCATTTAGCAGACTCTTATCCAGAGCAACTTACAGTAGTGAGTGCATACATTTTCATACTGGTCCCCCATGGGAATCAGACCCACAGCGTTGCAAGTGCCACACTCTACCCACTGAGCTACATGTTACAAACAATGTTTTACATTTGAGTCGTTTAGCAGATGTGACTTACTGTAGTGAGTGCATACATTTTCATACTGGTCCCCCATGGGAATCAGACCCACAGCGTTGCAAGTGCCACACTCTACCCACTGAGCTACATGTTACAAACAATGTTTTACATTTGAGTCGTTTAGCAGATGTGACTTACTGTAGTGAGTGCATATATTTTTGTGCTTTTTTTGCTTGTCCCCAGTGGGAATCAAACCCATTGCAAGCACCATGCTCTACCAACTGAGCGACACAGGACTATATACAAGGAGCACCGGTAGCGAGTCAATGTGCAGGGGCACGAGGTAGTTGAGGTCATTGAGGTAAAATGTAGGTAGGGGTAAAAGTAGCTAGGCACTCAGAACAGAAAATAAACAGAGTAGCAGCAGCGTATGAAAAGAGTGTGAAAGAGTGTTGTTTTGTTTCTGCTTGTCACCTTGCCTGGTTCCAATGACTCAGATGTTTAGACTAGTGTGTGTGTGTGTGTGTGTGTGTGTCCATGCCAAATCTTTTCAGTCTCTTGAGGGGGAAGCGTTGTTGTCGTGCTCTCTTCTAGACTGTGTTGGTGTGATTGGACCATGATAGGCCCTTAGTGATGTGGACACAGAGCAAATATGATCAATAACTTGATTCATCCACAGTGTTATCAAATTGCAGAGCATCAGCCTGGTGACTGGTTGTACAGCGAGGGTAAACCAATTAATGTTGCAGGATGTGACAGAGAGGTATTTTCCTCTACCTATCCTAAGGGGCTATATCAAACACAAACTGCAAGTGGAATGTCAAAGAATTACCCATCAAACTAGATAATATCTTATTTTGTAAATTTAGAAAATGTCCCCTCCCTGCTCCTCTGCCCCAACGTCCTCCTCCTCCTCCTGATGCACAAGCTGCAGGCGCCTAGCGGCAGTATGAGTGGTGGCATACTGGCTACTTTTTTAGTTGTACGTCATCTCTCACGGTCAGGGACAGGGTCAGGGTCAGGTACAGGATCAGGGACAGGGTCAGGGTCAGGTACAGGGTCAGGGTCAGGGTCAGGTACAGGGTCAGGGACAGGGACACGGTCAGGGAAAAGGTCAGGGTCAGGGACAGGGTCAGGGTCATGTACAGGATCAGGGACAGGGTCAGGGTCAGGTACAGGGTCAGGGACAGGGACACGGTCAGGGAAAAGGTCAGGGTCAGGGACAGGGACAGGGTCAGGGAAGGGTTCAGTTTGATGGGGGGGGGGTCCACTTTGAGCACCTGCCCATCCAAAGTCTGTGAACGGCCCTGCCTGACATGCACAGACAGAAAGGAAGGATGTTGGTGACGGATCCATAGGAGATGAACCCTGACCTCTATCATGCAGTGGGACATAGAACATTCAGTGTGTAAACACACACACACACAATCAGTGGTGAGAGCGTGCCGTGCAGACTCTTAGCTCTTCCTGTCACTCTTCCTGTCAGTGTTCCTGCACCATAGAGGGATTGTGAGGGGGGAGATGAGGACTGAACAACAGCCAGTTTTCCTCTAATCAAGATGATTATCTCTCTCTCTCTCTCTCTCTCTCTCTCTCTCTCTCTCTCTCTCTCTCTCTCTCTCTCGCTCTCTCTCTCTCTCTGCTCTCCTCCCCACCCTCTCTCTCTCTCTCTCTCTCTCTCTCTCTCTCTCGCTCTCTCTCTCTCTCTGCTCTCCTCCCCACCCTCTCTCTCTCTCTCTGCTCTCCTCACCACCCTCTCTCTCTCTCTCTCTCTGCTCTCCTCCCCACCCCCCTCTCTCTCTCTCTGCTCTCCTCCCCACCCTCTCTCTCTCTCTCTGCTCTCTTCCCCACCCTCTCTCTCTCTCTCTCTCTCTCTCTCTGCTCTCCTCCCCACCCCCTCTCTCTCTCTCTGCTCTCCTTCCAACCCTCTCTCTCTCTCTCTGCTCTCCTCCCCACCCCCCTCTCTCTCTCTCTCTCTGCTCTCCTCCCCACCCTCTCTCTCTTTCTCTCTGCTCTCCTCCCCACCCTCTGTCTCTCTCTCTCTGCTCTCCTCCCCACCCTCTCTCTCTCTCTCGCTCTGCTCTCCTCCCCACCCTCTCTCTCTCTCTCTCTCTCTCTCTGCTCTCCTCCCCACCCTCTCTCTCTCTCTCTCTCTCTGCTCTCCTCCCCACCCTATCTCTTTGCTCTCCTCCCCACCCTCTCTCTCTCTCTGCTCTCCTCCCCACCCTCTCTTTCTCTCTGCTCTCCTCCCAACCCTCTCTCTCTCTCTCTGCTCTCCTCCCCACCCTCTCTCTCTCTCTCTGCTCTCCTCCCCACCCCCCCCTCTCTCTCTCTCTCTCTCTCTCTGCTCTCCTACCCACCCTCTCTCTCTCTCTCTCTCTGCTCTCCTCCCCACCCCCCTCTCTCTCTCTGCTCTCCTCCCCACCCCCCCCTCTCTCTCTCTCTCTCTCTCTCTCACTCTCTCTCTCTCTCTCTCTCTCTGCTCTCCTCCCCACCCTCTCTCTCTCTGCTCTCCTCCACACCCTCTCTCTCTCTCTCTGCTCTCCTCCCCACCCCCTCTCTCTCTCTCTCTGCTCGCCTCCCCACCCTCCCTCTCTCTCTGCTCTCCTCCCCACCCTCTCTCTCTTTCTCTCTGCTCTCCTCCCCACCCTCTCTCTCTCTCTCTCTCTCTCTCTGCTCTCCTCCCCACCCTCTCTCTCTCTCTCTGCTCTCCTCCCCACCCTCTCTCTCTCTCTCTACTCTCCTCCCCATCCTCTCTCTCTCTCTCTCTCTCTCTCTCTCTCTCTCTGCTCGCCTCCCCACACCCTCTCTCTCTCTCTCTCTCTGCTCTCCTTCCCACCCTCTCTCTCTCTCTCTCTCTGCTCTCCTGCCCACCCCCCCCTCTCTCTCTCTCTCTCTCTCTCTCTGCTCTCCTCCCCACCCTCTCTCTCTCTCTCTCTCTCTGCTCTCCTCCCCACCCTCTCTCTCTCTCTGCTCTCCTCCCCTCCCTCTCTCTCCCTCTGCTCTCCTCCCCACCCTCTCTCTCTCTCTGCTCTCTGCTCTCCTCCCCACCCTCTCTCTCCCTCTGCTCTCCTCTCCACCCTCTCTCTCTCTCTCTCTCTCTCTCTCTCCTCCCCACTCTCTCTCTCTCTCTCTCTGCTCTCCTCCCCACCCTTTCTCTCTCTCTCTCTCTGCTCTCCTCCCCACCCTCTCTCTCTTTCTCTCTCTCTCTCTCTCTGCTCTCCTCCCCACCCTCTCTCTCTATCTCTCTCTCTCTCTCTCTGCTCTCCTCCCCACCCCTCTCTCTCTCTCTGCTCTCCTCCCCACCCTCTCTCTCTCTCTCTGCTCTCCTCCCCACCCTCTCTCTCCCTCTGCTCTCCTCCCCACCCTCCCTCTCTCTCTCTGCTCTCCTCCCCACCCTCTCTCTCTCTCTCTCTGCTCTCCTCACCACCCTCTCTCTCTCTCTCTCTGCTCTCCTCCCCACCCCC